>NW_024962252.1:72935492-73103977 GCF_019238085.1 Lagopus leucura | reverse complement strand
CAGAGTTGCTATAATGTGGGGGGCCCGACCCCTTCTATCTGGGGTCCAACCCCCCCCCCCCCCCCCCCCCCCACCGTCTGCTCTGGCACTGGGAGCAGCCTGTCAAGGTCACCTCCTGCTCCTGGGCCAGACATTATGAGTGCCTGCAGCCATCCCCTCATTCTGTGCATACTGACCATCCCCTGGCGGGTCAGGCATCCGCCAAGCCAAGATCTTAGCTCTACCGAGCTGGTCTCTGTCTGTCTGGATTTCTCCCACATCTCTCATTTCTGGCTTCCATCCTCCTTTCTTCCTCTGGCTGAGATGCCCCTAGTCTGCCTAGGAACAGCAGAAGTTGACAGTGCTGCCAGTCAAATATAAACCCTGGAGCTGCAGTCTGGAGGCATTCTCCACTGTTTTGTGGCAGTTTGCCATGTGCAGCTGTGTGTTTGGTGAAGCAGAACTGGAGAGAAGACAGACTATGATCAGCCTTAGCAATACCAGGCATAGACACTAAAAGGTGCTCTTTGCTTTGCCACATTTTGATGCCAAAAGCTGGATTCAGCTGTGGGAAATGGTGTTTGTTGCACTTCACTGTAAAAAACTGAGGTAGGAGAATATTGTCTCTGATAACAGACAACTACGTATTACTGCTTTGGTTTTTCAAGCTTCCTCATGGCTCAGAGGAAGTAGTAGCTTTTATTGGACCACCGTATAGACAGAGAATACAGGCAAGCTTTCAGACACCCATAAAGCAGGATATATATGGACAAAAGTTCACTTTGTTATTCTTCACCCGTAACATCCAATCCAGTGAAAGCTGTCAATCTCCCTACATTCCCTCCCTCATTTATGTTCAAAACCCACCACAACACCATGACTGCACTCAAGAGATGCCCAAGGCCCGCTGTGCCAGAATGAGTCACTTCTCTTTTGCAGGACTGCAGGATCTGATGTGGGTTTTGGAGGGGCTCTGTGCACACAGCCATGCCACCGGCCTGCTGAGAGGTTTATCAAGGTACAGAAGCATTTGGAGGAAGAGCCCACCTCTACCTCATGCACCCAGGGAATCAGGCCACACAGCAGCTGTATTCTGGTGCTGCTCTCCCCTGTACCCAGCTGCCACAGATAATCTAAACCGTGCAGTTCCCTCTGCTTTTGGCAGTGGACTTTATTTGGCTTGCTCCTGTGGTTTGTGGGGAACCAACAAACAGCCCCAGGCTGGGCAGTACCAGGCAGAGCCACTCAGACTGGTATCCTTTGGCTCCTGGGCATGTTGCTGTAAGGGCAGCAGCCAAGGAATGGACAGTGAGGGGACAAAGCTCTGCCAGAGGTCTCTCCACCTAGCTATGCTGAATCAAACACCGTCTTTTGGATAAACTGATCATTGGTTTTTGGTGCGAGCCCTGAACACCATTCTCATCAGAAGAGACCATGACCTCTACTCTCCTGGCCCTCCTACCATCCTATTCTAGCCCTTCATCCACATGTGAAATGGCACCTATCTGTTTCCCAGGTCTCATTCCCAAATCATGATCCTCTCTGCCTTTCTTCCAGTTCCTCATCTTCACATAGAGGCCCAGAAGTGGCTCCAGCATGTCCACACTAGCAAGCCAAGGCGGTGTGGCGCTGACTCTGTCCATAAGGACTCCAGTAGCCCATGGGGCCAAGCTTGAGAGCATGATGCTGGGAAAGCCCACAGGCTGCCCTACACCTGGCTCCAAGCTTGCAGGTTTCTCCGCACAGCAGAAGTACTCAGCCCTCCCCTCATTGCTGCCCCAGGACATCACAGCTCCATGCTCCTGCTGCCCTGACTCAGCCACCCTGAGAGTGCTCAGCATTGCTGCCTGTCGAGGCAGGAGCTGCCTGCCTGCCCCTGACCCCTCTGGCTCACCGCACACAAAGCCCACGCAAAAACACCAGCTTTTCTGCATATAGCTCAGCGTGCTGCCTCTGCTGGGGGCCCCATGGGTGGCTGAGACTCACCGGCACCGCTGCTATTCAGGTCTCTTGCAGTCTGAGTGGAGAATGGTAGGCAGGGGAAGAGACATTGCTTCCCCCCTCCTCCGAACGAGCTGCATCCCAACCCGTGCATTGGGCTGCATGTCTAGCTTCTTTCATGTCCATCCCAAATATACAGCATCCTTCCCACTAAATTATAACACAGTCAGGGAGTACGTGACCAATGTAAAATAAATTTAAATTTACATTTGGCACTGATGCCTAAGTTGCGCTTTTGCTGCAGAATTGGCTTGGTAACTCTCAGCGCTGAGCTAGTCTTTAGCTAGGCATTTCCCAGCCTTCACTGGTTGGGTTATAAAGGAAAAAGGAAAAAAAAAAAAGAAAGAAAGATTTAAATTTTTTTTAGGAAGCAACCCAACTTCTCAAATGCTCCAGACTTCCTGTGCCCGTCTTCCTTCTCAGGTCAGAAGGAGTTGTTCTGTCTGGTTTTCATACACTCAAACCATCAAGTGAAGGGTGAAACATACCCCCCCACACACACCAGCAACAGGCCCTTGCGCTGCTTCAAAGAAAGGATGGGGCCAGACAGAGCAGAGGGAGCCTGCAGTGATTCACAGTGGTACGTGTCCTCCTCAGAGCGTCCTCTGCCCTCTGTCTGCAGGCGAGACCTCAAGCCCTGCAGCCGCCTCTCTGAAAGGCCTCAGAAAACATGCTTGGAACTGTTGATTTTTTTTGAGAAGGAAAGTTTGCATCCTCCGAGGACTTTCGCTGTTATAAATCACACCTTTCTTTTCTTGCACAAACACAAAAAATAGCTCTCTCACCAGCAAACTTGTTTTTTTGTTGTTTTTTTTTTTCTTTTCAAACGCACTGCTCCAAAATAAGCAAAACAATGCGTGGTGGTTTTCTTTTTTTTTTTTTTAATGTAAGAAAAATATATAACCCAAGGCTGAGGTTCTTTGCTAAGAGCAATTTTAAAAAAGGACAGTTCTAAAGGTCCAAAAATAGATTTTCATAATTGGAAGTGCCTGCAAGGGCCTAAGTATAGCAGGCCTTATTACATCTTGGCTACCAGGTACTTAGGTGCTGTTCTCAGAACCTGCCATTAGCCAGGTCTTCTGAGCAGGGCACACAATTATTTTTGTTATGAAAACACTGGCTCCAGTTCACACGCAGCAAAGGTGCCGAGCCTTTGTTCCCCAGCTCCAGGCACATCCTTGAAAATGCCACGGGCTGATTGATGTGCCCAAGAAAAGGGAGATCTGCTGAAGGAAGGCAGGTGTGAGGTGCCTCTGGGCAGACTTTGTTCTGGTGGGGCTGAGCCACCAGGCAGAAGAGCCTGGTGAAAAGGTTGTCCAGCTTCTGCCAAGGGCAGGAGCCAGCTAGCCAAAACGTGCTCAGCCTCAGCACTGGCTTTCACCCTTTTTGCACGGAGCAGACTGCGGTTTGCAGCCTCCTTCCAGCAAGACACTAAGGGACTTGGAATGAAAATAGTCCATGTGTAAAAGATGGAAAGAGGAAGAAGAGACTAATTCTTTGATTTAGCTGTTGTAACATGGACTGTGTGTTTCAGTAGCTGGTAGGATGACAGAATAGAAGGGAGTGTCACTGTGCAGAAATACTTTGAGCTCAGAACATAAAGGCCAACACTGTGGAAATGGGGGCCTAAACTTAGGAACCTAAATCTGTCTAGGAGCACCCTTTGATTTCAGTGGTTAGAGAGCAGCCGAAGCCTGGAGAGTCTCAGTGCTTGTGAGGCTTGTGATTTAGGAGACTGGGATCTTCTAATCCTGCTGTGGGGGTTCACCCAAAATCCCAGTGCAGTCACCTAGCTCTGCGCATCCAGATGTGAGCGGGCTCTGCAGTGCAGCATGGAGCAGAGCACACACTGGCTTTGAAGCGAGGCTGATTCTAAATCTGCCTCCTTGAGGTGGAGGCTGCCCAGAGTATAAATCAATGGCCACGCTGCATATGTGTGTTGTAAATAAGTGCTGGAGAACATCCAAAGCAGCCAGCTTCCTGGCTGAGGCGCCAAGAGTTGAACCTAGGCTCTCCAAAGCCTCAAGCATGAGATAAGATAGCTTGGGTTGAAAAGCTAACCATCCGTAGCTGAGGGATGCAACCACCCGTAGCCTCCAGGATTCAGCCATGGAGGGTGAGCGGCATTTTCCCCACTGGTTTTTAAGAGGCTTCATTGGGAAGCTCAGGCTTCCCAAGTCTGGGGCCTGGAGGAAGAAGCGAAGGCTGCAGCTTCTGCCAATTGGGCCGGGCCTGAGGAGGAGCGAGTGCTGGCGCCGGCCGTGGGCCCTGGCTGCAGGCGGCTGGAGCCTGTGGCCACTGGATGCCTCTTAACATATCCCAGTGCCCTCAAGACAAGGTAAATTGGTGGTTGAGGCAAAACTCAGCTTTGCATGCAGTTCTGCTGCTCTGCCTGAATTCTTGGTCAACCGATTTTTGTTTGTTTGTGTTATACACTCATTTCCCTTCCCACTTTAAAGGCCATTTTGTGCTGGCAGAGGGTGCCATGCTGGCAGCACTGGATGCCCCAAGAGTCAGATTCAAGCCTTCATGCAGGTAGCCAGATGCAGTGGCAAGCCTCTCTTCTGGCTCCCCTTGCATGTGTGTAGGGGGCAACAACCAGTGCCAAACAACATCCAGCCCCACATATGGCCGAAGTCCTTAACTACTGATGAGCTTCACGCCCCAAAGGATGCTGTAGCACTGCTGGCTGTGAGAAGCAGGGAGATATCTGCTTTTACATCTTTAATGCAGTCTCACTGCAAAAAAAAGTCTTTGTCTAGCTTCCAACAGCTTTCCAACTTTTCAATTTAACCTTTGCTGTTGTATCTTCAGACATTTCAATTGATCATGCTGACAACCAGCAACTCACTCTCCTGAGACTTACTGCTGCAAGTAACTCTGCTCTGACATTTCTTTTCTCTTGCATGACACTTTTTTTTTGTTTGCTTTTCACGTGCCCTTGATTGTGCCCTTTTCCCTGTGCTCTGATTCAGCAAGAAGCCTACTAGACCTTGTTTGTAATTATTAATTAAGCTTCTCTTCCAGGCTACATCCATCCATGACTTTGCACTCTTTGCAGCAGGCACTGAGCAAGACCTTCATGCAGAAGCTGAGTGGCAGCTGCATTAAAGGAGTTATCACCTTGAAAAACCCAAGCTCAGGTTACTGTAGGGTCAGTGCTACCCTGTGGCACCTGATCAGTTCAGAGTTCAGATAGTGTATCTCTATCTGGCTTAAAAATACCTTGTAGGCATGCCCATAGCCCCAAGTCTGATCTAAGAATAATCATGAGTAATCATCCACCTAACTCCTTTACGCTTACTTTTTCCTGACAGATTTTTTATTTTTCTTTTTTATCTGGAAGCTTTGAGAACATCTCAATAATCATTTCAGTCAGTTTAGCTAGCAGTTCACTGCCTCATTCAGAGGTGTGCTGGCAGCCTAACAAGATCGAGCTTCCCTTTGTGAAGATGGAGCTCTTTGGAATCCATCCTGTTGCAGTCAGTTAGGAAATTAATAACTCTGGTTTTAATTAATTGTCAGTTGATCCCATGCCCTTTATATACAACAGCCTGCCTGGTTCCCACTGTTCCTATCCTGCCCATTTCCCACCTTTGTCTGAAAGGAAGCAGTGCAAGCATTCTCACGTTTTAAGCTCACCCATTTCGAAGTCATCAGAAGTTTTCGTTCCCATTAAGAGGTGACAAAATGTTTTCAAAACCATTTAACATCCAGGATGAGAACGTGAGCTCTTCTGGAAACCTAGGTCAGCTCAAGAGAGGAGAATGCTATTCACTGTGACAGCAGGTAGGGAATGTACATGCAGTCTTGGAACATCCCCAGCTGCTCACCTGCAGCAAGATGGATACTTGCCACTGAAGTGTTGCCACCTCCTTGGGGTTACACAAGGTTGTACACTGTACTCAGCATGGTGCTCTGCTGGGTGCTCTTGATACGAGCTCAGCCACTTGTTTGCCCCAGAGCAGTTCAGATATTCCTGCCTAGCCCGTGGTAAAATATTTACTATGCAGTCTTATCACCTCCCTAGAAGGCTTTGTTGGAGCTGGATGATGCATTAATTCCTTCAGGATCTAACTTGGGGTTTTTCTACAGAGGCCTGGACCACGTCCAACAGCATTAAGAAAGAAACTTTCCTTTCTTACTACATTCTTTTAGGCAGGCTTGCACCTGAAACCTGAACTGCATCTGGCACCGAGATGGCTGCACAGAGCTGCCTTCCTTTCTCATGAGGTTGGCTGTGACCATTGGTTTGCATGTGGGGAAAAACATCCACTTAACAAGCCAGTTGTCACCTCTCCAGACACAGGATAAAAATGAATGGGCTAAAGAAGAGCCAGGTTAGAATCTGGGGAACATTTTCTGACGCAAAGTGTATGAGGCAGTAGCCCTGGCTGCCCAGGAATGCATGTGTGAGAATAGGTGAGGCACACACCTGGGCAGGGCAGCACAAGCCACAGGGTCCAGTGGCACTCTTGGGGCTCAGCTTCGTTATTTCTCTGATGCAATTTCAGCTTGACACTTAAAGGTTTCTGCAAGGTGCTATCATTCCTGGATCTCATCCAGTCATACGAACAAGCAAGCCTTCACTCAGGATTATCAACAAGAAATTCCTTCCTAGGATAAATGAATGGCTGATGATGATGAACAGATATAGCCAGCCATTGTTTTGTGGTGTTTGGTAACTATCAGAAAGTTTTCTATTCCATTTAAATAGAATTTCTTATGAAAAAGCCCTTGTGAGCCAAAATGTTACACAAAGGCCACATTCAGCTCTTTCAAAATGTACATGAAATTTGAATTAACATCCAGCATGCTATATACTGTACCTGTGCAGCGGAACGGCTCCTGGGCAGGCTGAGACAGAACAATGTCACTGTCTGTTCCCTAGAGACCCCCACCGAAATCCTCACCTACATTATGGCATCATTCCACATTGCATTTCACCAGAGGGCACATCAGCTGTGGCACAGGATGCAGACTGAATCTGGGAATCCAAGCTGTGCTTTGGTCTCACTCTCTGCAATTGGCCCTGTGAAGCGATGGGAATTGAATGTCTGTCCAGCTCACAGTATGACTGCACATATAGATGTTCTCATCAGACCCCAGAACCACACATGCTTCAGAGGTACAGACAAGCATAGTAACCCAACTCCATCACCACAAGCTGACCAGCTGCCTCAAAGCACTCATGCACTTATGTTGAAATGCTCACAATTCCTGGTGTAAGCACAACCTACCAGGAGCATTTACTATGATTTTTTCTTTCTTTCTTCAGCAGCTCATTCTCATATACTCGATCTATCTTTGTGACAGAGCCTATGTCACTGGGTTATATCTAAATGCTGCACTGCCCCAGGGACACAACTTCTGCTCTGAGGACTTACAGTACTGCATGAGCCTAATAGTAACTGACACAAGTAGCTCACAAAAGAGAAAGCTCTCTTTTGTGCCCTAAGTGGCACAGCATTACCATCCCTTGTTCCTGGGATCTCATTCTCCTTCCATTCCTCACCAGTAGGAAATGCAGACTCTCTCTGAAGACCTTTCTGCTTAGCCAGGGGACCGGCTGCCATGTCCTTGCTCACCTCTGCTTTTTGTTTGCTCTCTATTACAAAACGCAATACAACAATCATCTGGCTGTCATAGTGCCAGCCATTGTATTTGGTGATGGAAGGAGAGGATTACCATCACCCCTGCATTTGTGTGCAGCTACCCCAAACAAGGATTAGCACATGGCTATACTAGGCACCATGCAAACAAATAACCCAAGCACGCAGCCTGGCCTGTAGACAATCTATCTCACAGGTGAGTAAACAAAGGGAGGATGAGCCAGACAGGAAGGCAAAGACCAGTTAGAGGAGAGGTGCATAGCCCTCAGCCCAGAAAGAACAACCTCAGCAGCCAGAGGTGGAAGCCACAACCTGGACCCATCTCCTTGGAACAGGATTTATCCATGGGCACCCCATGAATTTGCTGTCCAGTCTTTATCTGGTAGCAGTCCTATGTCCTCTGCTGTCCTGGGTTTTTCCAAGAGCTCCCCCAGAGTTCCATCAGACATTGACCAGACCTTGCAGCAGGAGAAATCACCATCATGAAGTGTCTCTTTTTCGCATGGGCAACCGGGAGACCGGTTTGGAGGAGAGGCCATTTTTCCACCCTGCAAAACCTAGGACAAAGGCATTCGGCCCCTGTAAAATAATCCCGGGAACACTTGATTCCTGCTGTAATCTGCTAGTGAGGGCAATATGTCAGGGAAACCTGCTATCTGTCTGAACATCCAGGGACTTGCTACCCACTCGTGTCAAATTGGGTCCCTTATACTGAAAATGAAGCAGAAAAACCCACAATATTACTTAACAAAGCAAACATTTTCTGTAATAATTTGTTTTCCATTCATTTAATTAATGCTTTTTTATACATTGAGCAATTGAGCACAACAGTGGCAACATATCAGTGAAATCTGCTTTTCAGATTAACCTACTTGCAAGCAGGGGCATGGGGCAGACAAGGAAAATTTTTTCCTTCTTCCTGTGCTACATTTTTTTCTATGGCTGGACAAGGGAGTTACGGTGCAATTAGAAATCACTTTCTTCTGGACTACCAAACTCTTACTAGTCACAGAAGATAGAATCTTTTGCCTTGCTAACTGAACGTTGAGGACTGACTGACTGTAACAGACTTCCCAGGCGAGTTCTCCATGCAGGTCAAGTCTCTGAAGGCCTTTTCTAGGGATCCAGGAGCAGAATAGGAAAAAAATATTTTCCCTAGTAGAAATGACACCAGCTGTGGTGAGGTATGCTTCAGAAAATACCATGGAAGTGAGAAGGCAACTGTGGAAAACAGGAAGCTGCGGAGAGCTCAGATTTCTGGGTTGATAGGGAAGCCTTGAAGAGGAAAGGGAGACGGCGAGGAAGGTCAGCAGACTCTAGGTCTGATACTTAGGTTTGGTAGAAAAGAAAAGAGTTTGGGAACATTTCTGTTTGTAGAGAAAAACTATTTTTGCGTACAGAACAGATAAAAATCCAAACAAATGAAGCTTATCCAAACCTTGCAGAAATGTTTGATATTCACCATCCTTTTGTGGGTCTAAATTTAATCTCTGGCTTTTTTCATCCAGATAAAGTTGGCGTTCATGCTGTACCAGAAAATAAGCCTGCCTCCCCAACTTGTTTCATTTTTTTTCTCCATTTGGAATGTTTGTGTGGAATACTCTTACTTACTTACATACTTCAGGACAAATTATCTTACACAAACAGAAGACGAAGACCTGATTCCCAGTGAAAGACTGTGCACATTAGGACCCTAGCACAAACTTTCCATGCTTAAAACACCTCTGTGCAATGATATCCTTTTTGGTGCTTTTCATGTGAAAACACTTTCCTCATCTCTGTGCTGGCTGAATGAGGAGTAGACACAGCTGAAGCTATTTGAGAGAATACTGTCCACAGAATGTCAGATCCAAACCATGACACAAAGCAGTATTTGGGTCACTGAGAGGGAGCATGACAAAAAACTCTTGAGTGTAAGAAAAAAGTGTTGTTTAAGTAAAAGGAAGAAACAGGAGTACTACATGCTGGAAATGGCATCCTACCATCAGTCGCCTTTTTATGGTGCCTTTCAGGACCTCCTGATGTGTCACAAAGCAGAAAAACCACTTTGACTTATTCCAGACCAGATAACTAAAAGACAAATACCTTCACACCAAAAGACATGTGCAGAATTTAACATGTATTTCATCCTGCACTCTGGGCTTATGTCCTTAGATGCTATAAAATCCACATGGCTACACCATTCACAAGTGGGCTTTGTTCAAGGAAACACCTCTTTTTTCCCCTTCATTTTTTTCTCATAGTCCACTTTCTTTGATAGTTTTGCAATTCCCTCTTTGGGAACCCTCCTAGAAATAAGGTATATTGGTAGAAGTAGTCGTAATTCCTCAGAGCTGCAGTACACCATTTTCTTCCAGCTGGGGTCAAAACAAAATGCATTGGCCTTGGCTGTTGAGCAATGCTTACCTACTTTCAACATTAAGATTACCAGTTCCCGGTTTCTCTTCCAACCTGCAGCCCCTTTTCTTGTCCAGATGAACTTCTGCCAGATGGATGCACTCTTGAAAGACCTCTTGTTTGGAAGACCTCAGCTGTTAGATGTCATGGGTTTATACCCCATCCTGATACACGGTTGTCCAATCCTTCCCACATCAAGTCTTGCTGTTTGCAGTAGTACTAGAAGTGTCAGATCCTCTTAGTAATTCTCAAAAACTTGTGGTTTGTTCACATATCGTGTTGTGGGGTTTTACAGGATAATTCCACCAAGAATTATAAAACCATCATTTTTTCTCAGAATGAAGGATGAGTTTTATTTCCCTGTCCCATTCTCTGTGTTCTATCTCTTATGCCATTTTACTGGTCTCATCTTTATCCCTTTTCCTTTCCTGTGCACTTTCCCTTGACAAGCAACATTAAGTCATGCTTAAAAATATATTTACATATTTGAAAAATGTAAAAGTGATCTAACTTCTCAGGAAAAGCCACACACACGACTTTTTTTGGCTCCATTCTTACTCAACTTTTTCTCGGTTGTAGTTAGTGGTTTGGCAGATCTTTGCGTATTTTTGGATCAAACACTCACGCCGGGGAACACAAAGGGTCCTGGTATGAAATTCAGAGGAAGACCTCAAAGAGGGGTGTTTATTTTTGTTAAAAATAGTTCATCCCATCTCTATCTGTATTGAAATTGGCAAAAGAATGGGTATGATTTTCATTTTTTTGCAATGCTTCATTTTAAACATTTGATAAATATAGTCAATAACAAAAAAGCCAGTTTATTTTTACTGCAATGCAAATTTTTCCTCTTGCTGTTCAAGTCCTAGATGACAAATATAGGCCATGGGGATGGAATACTAAGAGGAAAAACAGAAGACTTTTCCTTCTCATTTCCACTAAACTAAGCACGTAACTGGAAGCCTGCCAATTCCTTCATCTGCTGTCTTATTTCTCCACATCTATACCACCCCCTATCCCATCTTCATGTATGCTTCCATGCTTATGTCTGGGATGGCACCTCTCTCAATTACTCTGCACTTCTCTCAGGAAGATTAATCTTGAAAAGAGACTCTTGCATGCCCAGTGACTACTATCTAACCAAACAGCATAGTCCAAGGCATTAGGTAGGAAGGGTACCTCCTGAGTGTTTTATTAACTCCTAGATCACTTTGTTCTCTGCTTACTGTAATGTCCTTCTCCTGAGAACTTTGTCCCGTGGAAAGAACACCATGAAGCATGTGGTGGAGAAAGCAGTCTTTGTGGTGAAAGGCATATGTTTCCCACTTGCTTTCCATACTCCCCTATCTCTAAATCTCCCCAGCTCAGCTGCCAGAAACTGCTTATGCCCTACCAAAGAAGCACATGGCCATGCTGATTTACACCTTTTAAGGACACAAGTTAGTACCCAGAATGAAATATAGTTTTAATGCAACGCATAGGTACTGTGGCATCTATTTCTGACTATTCCTCAGTAAGAAATCAGCAGTACACTCAGGGACATCTAAGAAAACTCAAGCTCTACAGTCAGCTGTGACTATGGTCTTCAGAGGATTGCAAGGACTGTGCTATAGAAGGCCATGTAGCACTGTGTGTGGTGCTGTACAAACACAGCAGAACAAAAGTTAATCCTTGCCCTAAAGGGTTTCGATGAGAGAAGAAAAGATTATTTGAAAAAAAAAAAAAAAAAAAAAAAAAAAGCCTCACCCCAGACATTCAAGTGTACAGTAATGAGTCATCTGGTCAAATTCTGTAGTGGTACCTGAGAAAGAGGATGTTTCTCAGGCCACTGGCAAAAACTCTCCTGCCACAGATCATTTAGAGCACTCATACTGCGCTAAGGCAGATATTACATTCAAAAAAATACATACAGCCCTCTTATAATATAGTCTACTTTTTCCTAGCAGACTGCTTTGTGCAGTGTATCAAGCCATCATCAGCACATTAGCTCCATACTTGTGGGCATGGAATACATCAGGAAATCACTGCATGTATTTTTAGGCCACTTGAATTCTGCCAACTGAAATCTGGGATTTCAGTTCAGTGTACTTCCAGCTATACCATCTTAAGCTATGCTAAAGGGAATGGATAAGTTCTCCTTTTGATGTTTTCCACAGTAAAGACAGGGAATTTCTGAAAAATCACATCCTGCTACAGCAAACTTTGAGGCTGGGGAAGGGATAATGGCAACAACGTTAATTTATTTTTCTTCGCCTGGCTTCCATTTTTGATCTTCACAAAAGGACACAGAAACTGCAAAAAACTTTCCATAACATAATGCAGTCATTGAGAAAGCAGACAAATGAAAACCACAGGTTCTGCAGAGAGACTGCCTTTCTGCACTACGCAGAGGGTTATTTCTTTTTCTGAGGAAGTATATACAAGAGTAGGCCATGCACACCACACAAAAGGAAGATCACATTTCCTTCCACCCTCCAGGTTTCTTTTGTTAATAATAATTATAAACCAACGCTTAGCCTTAGAGTCACATGCCTAGTGGTGAGAGATGGGCTCTTTCTCTAATCTCAATCCTCCTCTCCCATTATTGTTTCATTGACTACTATTGACTTTATAGCATGGCTGGAAGCCAGAAATGAATGGGAGAATTGGAATGGCAAAACTGGTGGGGCAGGTTTCCCTGGATAATGTTGCAACAGGCTGAAAATAAATAAATAAATAAATAAATAAATAAATAAATAAATAAGTAAAATAATGTCCTTTATCAACAGCCAGGATTCAAGTCCTTCTAGGGTCACTGTGCACATATGTCACAGCTGGAGGACAATGCCTGGAAGAACTGTTCAAGTCCTGGAAATACAATTCCATTTCCACAGGCATACTCCACACCTAAACATTAACGATTTTATACGGCCTCTAGACTCATGTTAATGCCTAATAGAACCAAACTCATCCCTAAAAATATATTTTTTTTCAAGTGAGGCTTTCAGATCACATCTTTAGATAGCATTATCTCATTAGGAGAGTGAAAGAATTTTTCCAGGTGGGACTTTGTAACATGATGGAGTTGCTGTTGTGCTACATTCTGGAAAGCAGAGCCAGCATGGGACAGAGAACATTAATCTCTGCTGTGATCTTGCTGCCAGCATCCAAGGGACTAGATTCTCAAGCTGTGTGTGAATTGGCCCTTCATATTACACTCATTTAAATGCATGAGTTGAGATTCTGTCCCAGGATTTTCCTCAGCTGTTTCAGTGCCCAATCTTAACCTGACCTACTACGTCCCCATCAGAGGGAGAGAATGCATTATACCAGGAGAGAGTGCAGAAATGTAATGTGTGAGCACTATAGGCACAATTAGCAGGTCTGTAATCTTTGTTGCAGCATATGCTTTGGGTCATAAGATGATAAAACAATGTCCCTGTTCTCACACAGCTTGCCTATGCTTTCTGGCTCTGCTCCACTATGGATAGCAGGGGTGCCCCATAGAAGATAAGTACAGTTCTCTAATGCTAGGACTTCAAAGAAAGCTCTGAACCATCCCTCTCTGCCTCCTTCAGCTACCTCAAGCCATGCAGTTGTTTACTCCAGGGGTATGCTACCCATTGAATGGAGCTGGACTCAGATCTAGGATATCACCCTGCTACTTACTCTGGAAACATCTGGGTCTGCTTGAAGGAAGGAATGGAGATGGCGAGAAGAAACTAACCCCTCTGGCTGAAGGTGAAGGGATCCAGGAAGTACTCAGAGCCTTTACTCAAGATTGGAGTCCTATGTCTGGTGCTGATTAGGCAGACCATGTCATGTCAAATTGAGCTATACTACATCCCCCAGGAAGGGCAGCAGCAGAGTGCAGAGTGTGATGATATAGCTTTCAACAGACCGTCCAGGAAGCAACTCATATTTTAAACAAACAATTCAGCCAGACCAGACAGAACTGCTTCCAGCTCCATCTGGCTCTATTACTCACTGGATATCACACCTTCTTTAAGGCAATTCAAATTACTTACCCACAAATGAACTTACCTGAATCATCCATTGAGACTGGAAGTTCTCATAACAGTGAGCAGTGATCCCACTAAACTGTGCAATCTTCAGGGTACTCCAGAGTGACACAGGATGCTAGTCTTAATATGTAGTTATCCATGCACTATTCAGAACTATGGTACAGACTCTCAGTTCAGAAAGTCACGCATCCCTTACACAGTAATTTCTTATATGACTTGATCTTGACAGAGGAGAGGAACTGATCAGTGATCATATTAATAGTAACTTACATCTGAGTAATCAAGATTTGACTGGACTCTCTACATTTATGCAATGTATATCCAAACCCAGTGCTGTGTGTGGGCTTCACTCAGTACTGCATGTGGAGACTTAGGTCAGGCTCCATAAAGCCAAGGCTGATTAGAAGAAAGGACTTCAGATAGGAAAAAAAATAATATTGAGGAACTTGTTTACAGGCATGCTGATGTTTACAGGCATGTAAAGTGATCTAGGAGGGATACCTGAACTCAGCAAGAAAATCAAACTGTGAAATGAATGAGGACTTCGACATGAAGAAAATGAGGAGGGACGTCATATCCCTGGAGAAAATAACATGCACAGTAGGTACTAGATTTCACATTTTTCTAGCAAGTCTCATGGGTGACTATAAATAGGGTAATTTGTGATTCAGCATCATGGGGAGCAGTGCAGATTGCAGATAATTTGGGACACTCTTGGAAAGGAGCCAAAGAACAGCAGCGTTCACATAAGCTACTGACAACCCCTTTAGCCCTACCAGTGATAGAATGCAAGGATGAACTAACTACTGGTTAGCTGAGGGAAGTGACATTGAAGGTCTGGGTTTTGTGGGGCACTGGGTCACATCCCGCATATAAACAGGATGACAGGCTTATTGCTGGTGCAGGAGAACTAATCTTCCTAGCCTCAGTCTAGCAGTAATCAAGGCATTACACAATGCAAGAACTGCGGGTTAAGTAACTACAAACAAGTTTGACATGTTGTAAAAAGATTTAACCATGTGACAAAGAATGTGAAAAGAAGACGTTTTCCATTTGCTTTTATGTAGACATTAGGCGTTCGAGTAGCAGGCAAGAGGAATTGGAAATTCTCATTAGTGAGAAGAAATGTGATATAATCAGCATTACTGAAAGCTGCTGGTTTCAATTTGCATGATCGGAATGTTAAAGTGACTGGTTATAACCTGCTTAGGAAAGACAGAGTTGGTGAAAATGAACTGAGTGAATCATGCCCTAACATCATACCATAGAGTAGGAATTACTCTACAGACTCAATGAGAATGCACGGAAGGAAGCAGTGTCACATGGACTTTAGTACACGGGGGCTCCAGACACTCACTGAGAAAACATCCTGATTTGGGGAACACTACTGACTATTATCTAACACAAGGAGCCATCATGTGGTAACTCTTCTGACTTTATTCTGACAAAGATGAATTAATTACTCGGCTGAGAGTTGACGGTTGTCAAGGGAACAGTGTGGATGACCTGATTATATTCAATATGGGCAAACAGAGGGCTGTCCCTAACTTCAAAAGAGCTAATTTCTCACACCCAAAGTAAATTAGGAATCAACTTGATTGTGAGAAAAAACTGAGACAGGAAAAGATGTGAATGGAAGTAGGATGTACAGGAAAATTGTATTTGATGGCCAATAGCTGCAAGCCTACAAAGGGAAAAAAAAAAAAAAAGAACTAGTATGGCATTAGACAAAGGCTTTGTTGTAAAGTTAAGAGTAGTAATTAGGAATAATAATAGTAATAAAAGTAAATGGATAAGAAAAGAATAGAATTGTAAAACTTCAGAATAATAGTAAGAACATCTATGGAGAAAACACGCAGCCAGTAAAATTAAGGTAAGCATTAGGACATTTTCAAAAGGATAATCAGAACAAAGGAAACTGCAGTAATCACTTAGGCCTATTACTGGGTGAAGATAACATGAAGAGGCAGAAATGGTTCAATAAATATTCCTGCTTTGGTGTCAAACATCTTTGAAAGTTGAGCATCGATTAAAGACACAGCATTTCTAAAACAGCAGACCCAAATAATGCGCATTCAGGGACCACAAAATTGTTAGCTGAGACCTCTTGCAATTAATTTTGAAAGTGCTTTGTGAAATGGGAGTTTCCAGACTATGGAAGAAGCGCTATCACTATCCCAGTTCAAACAGGGCAAGCTGGATGAGCAAGGTAACTATAGATCACTTAACCAGTGCAAACAAAATGGAAAAAATGATGAATAGGAGGACAAAAAAGCAGCTAATGCTGATAACATGACATTGTGGAAAGTATGTCTCAGTGAACAAATAAAGTTGCACACCTTCAATGACATTACAGGAACGGCCAGTAAAGTCATTAGTTGGCTACTGCATGATAGTCCTTGATAAAGCATCTTCCTTAGTACCACATACAGTGTGATTACCATAATCAAACGTCAGGAGAGCACAGGTGAAACGGCATGAAGAACAAAGTGAGTGACAAATTTAAACAAGCTGTCAACAGACAGCTCATGCTGAAGGCAGATGTGTTGTTGCTGAGATTGGTACTAGATTATCCTACTCAACTTTTTCATCAATGAGTCGGAAGCTTGAAATTACCACTGATAATTTGTTGATGATACAAAGATTGGCAGATGGGTAAACAGTGTTGGAGGCATTGCAGTAACACTGCCTGACTGCATCACTTGATTAATTGGGCCCTTCAAACAACACATGTTTAACGAATCAAATGCTAATATATTCATCTAGGAACAAGGAATGCAAGCCGTTCATAGAACCCAGGGATGGCATTCTGAAAAGAGATGATTCCAAAAAGGATTAAGGGAGGGAAGAGTATAACTGAACTTACCATGATCGGGGCTCTCTTACAGTTAATACTACAACCTGAGTTATTAAAAAAAAAGGCTCATAGGAGATGGTGATACTTCCACACTATTGCTGAAAATAATGCCAGTTGATTCTGCTTGCATTTTTTAGAAGATGATTGAGTTTGATGGAGAGGCAACTCAGAAAGAATCATATTGAAGATTTTACAGGAGAAAAGTTTCTTACAGAGTGAGACTTAGAAAAGAAAAAAGAAAAAACCACAAGGATCTGCTTCAAGCCTCTTCAAACAGGGCAGACTTAAAAGCTTGGTCTGCCTGCTTCAGGCATTGCCTGCCCAAGTTTTAAAACTCCCCATCAATCTCCAGTGCATTATGACTTTTCCAAGTGAGAAAGAACTTAATGTCCAATCAGAAAATGCCTTTGAAGCAACTTACACCCATTGCTTCTCATTCTTTTGTATTGCCCCTCTGTAAGAAGTCTGTCTCCACCACCTCCATAGCCACCCAGCAAGCAGCTCCTCCTTAGCGTTTGCTTCTCCAGGCTGAGTAATCCTGGCTCCTTCAACCTCTCCTCACACACTGTATGCCCCAGCTGCCAGTGATTTCAGTGGTCCCCTGCTGGAATCTCTCCAGTTTGCCAGAACCTTTCTTGTACTTATAAAGCCCCATTTCTTTTGCCTATCTAAAGCCAGAATGAGAGAAGATTTAAAGTCTTGAGGCCTCTGTAAGCCAGAAGGAAAGGAAGATCAAGGATCTGTAACTGAAAGCTTGAAGCCAGATAAACTGGATTACAGCATGGGCTCTTTGCTACTAAGCAGACAATACAGGTGCTGGATTCTCCATTTCTTGATGTAATCAAATGAAGACCAGATGTTTATATGAACATTTTTCTTCATCCAAGCAGCACAGTCTTGCCTAGGATCAAGGCAAGGATAACAAATGGGAGATCATGAATTGGTGATATGTGAACTGCAGGACTCAACTGCCTCTAAATTATGGAATATTTTCAGCATTGTACTCTTAAGGTCCAAGCCACTGTACATTTTCCAAAATGCCCAGCCCAGTCTAACTCATGGGAGAAATAACAGAAAGAAAGGAGAACCTAAATATACTATATATTGGATAGAAAAAAAGGAGAAGTTGATAATAGCGAATGTCTCTGATTGAGTTGTCTCTTGCTGGACACCCACTGGACTTCTGGAGTGTGTGTCTGAGAGGCTTTCTTGACCAAACTGTAGTGCAACAAGTGTCTGGGCTGAAATACATCCCTTGTAGCTGAACAACCTTTGGCCCTAAGGACTTGTTGCCCAATGCATTCCAGTTCCTTAAAATACAGTCTTCTGGAACCAAAACTGTGTTCTTTAGGAATCAGAAGTTTTTGTCTGACCTGAAGCCGCCATTTGTCTTTTCAGGGATATATAACAGATGTAAGTACACAGATATATTCTTTGAACCAGAGATTTTGAACATGTTTGGTCTTGACTCAAATGGCAGATATGGTATATTCAGGCCTCAGAAAATAATCTTGTGAAAGGAGCACATTCCACTATTGCTCACCCAGAGGGAATAAAGTGAATCTGTGTCAGTTTAGACTGTAATCTCAGATTTTAGGAGATTTACAAACTCAGCCAGTGGAAGGAAGAGTTGATGTGATTTTCCTAAACTTTGGTGACGCATTTGGCTTGGAATCACACATTTTTATTAAGGAAATATGTAATACAAAGCACCCTTGAAACTGATTAAAAATCAACTGATAGGCTTTCAAGTGTCATTATAAATTGGGAGTTACTGTTTAGCTCACATATTTCCTGCAGAATTTCTCCAGATATCTCCTCTTGGCACTCTGCTATTTAACATCCTTATTGATGACCTGGAAGAAGACATAACTTCATTAATAACAAAGTCTCTTCCATCTTTAGAGAGATGTGACAAATGTGTTTGGCATGATATATTGCCCTCCAAATAATCCTGTATTTCTGTAGAGTTTATAGGATGGTCAGAAAATCAGATCAGACCAGTGGTGTAATTTTAGGCGGGTAGTTAGTCTAGATGAATCCTAGACTTAAAGCCTAAGTTGACATTTCTGCTGATCTCCACCAAAATAAATAAATAAATAAAATAAAATAAAATAAAATAGATTGACATCTTTAGAGTGAAAGAAGTTTGACTGTCAATTAGACTGAAAAGCCTATGAAGAAAAAGCAAGATCTTGTATCTGGCAAAGAAAGAGGCAAACTAGAAGTGAGGCAGCAGGCACTCCATGGATGATCTTTCATATCAGACTGCCTGTTTCCTAAAAGCTCCTCTGTAGTTTAATCAATTGGAAATTCTAGCTTGGTCTGTAGCTTATGTTATTTGTGACAGAAAACTAAATTACTCCTTTCTAACCTAATCAAGCTATGGGTCTCTCTATGCCATACCTGCAAGCTCTGTAGTTCATAGCTTTGCAGTGCTCTTTCTGTTGCAGCTGTATTGAAGGAATAAGAATGCAACCGCCTGGTTGTTCCTTGTGAGCCACCAAGCTATGTGAACACGTGGTGACTCTGAAGAAGACATCTTATTGTCCAGTGATAGTGACTAGAAGCAGAGATGGCTGTATAACCACAGCTGCCTGACATGGCCCATAGTATGATTTTCTGTTTGACATTTTTGACAGACAGCTCTATCTGAAAGATGGTGTCTGAGAAAGAGGAACTGGAAGCTTCACCAAACTGTATTGCAACAAGTGTCTGGGCTGAAATACAAGCCATAGGCACTGCAAGAGGAGGCTGGGCATTTTATATGGAAGTCAAGAGCTTTGCTGATTTACTGTTTGGCAGTTTTCCTCCTAGTCAGTGAACAGGTGGCTCCAAGAACTCTTCCAGGGAAGGCCCACTGCAGGGATTTGAGACTCATTGCCAGGAGAGTTAAAGCACTGCTGGAGTTTTACCTAACAAAAGCCTCACTTTTGCTAGAGAAAACAGCATCTGCTATATTTTACACCTGTTTTTCCTTGTATTTATATTTGTGGCTTTTGCCCCTTTTCTCACGATAGTTACAAATCTTTTTCCAAAGGATTATTTTCAGGACAGAAGGAAGTGTTCCTTACCATACTGTCTTATGCTCCTGCTGGAAAAGGCAATGTCGTCTATCTGTCCAGGACTGTGGAAAAGCAGATCTGTTGACCAGAAAGAAGCTCTTATGCTCCTGCGCTGTCGTGAGGCCTTCCCTACCCAGATCTGGCATTCCAGGGTGCTTTCCCTATGTTGAGATGGCTGCTGAGCCAGGTCTTGTCTCAGAGAGACACTGATATGCTACAGAATCAAATACATCACAGAAGTTGAATCAGCTAGAACAATAGCTTGCACTGCTAACTCAAACTCGTGCTCGAATGCAGCAACTCATACACATGTTATGGGGAACCATGGGATGAAACCAGCGCCCAGAGATTTACACACAATGGGACCAATTATGCACACCTTGTGCTTCCCATTATGTGTTACAATCCTGCCCTCATCTGTAAAGACAAGCACGTGAATTCTTACTCTGTCATGGCCACTCCAGTAGGCAATTTCATTGGACAAATTCAGAATAGTAATAGCTGGAAAATAGCCACTATATCCTGAATACTCACAAAGCTGTGGGCTCACTCTGCAAAGAGGTGATTTTGTTTTCCCCTCAATCTGGTTTTGATGTTCTCTTTTTCCTCCCTTTTATGCAAAGCTCTCCACCCCAGAAGGCAGGCAAGCAGCCAATCTACCTCTCTGCCCCACTCCAAAATAAATGTTAGATGCTAAAGCGTGCACAAAAGGGAACTGTGAAAGAGTTTACATAAAGGGTTGTGGGTTTTTTTTTTTCCTAGTCTTGAGGGGGTTTGTGTGTTTTGCACAGCACACTCTAGTTTGTTCCACTGAGGTCCTTACACTGTGGCTCAGCCTGACCATTCAGCAGGTCAGAGGACATCTGCCATAAAGACCTGATGATACACTGAAAACGCTACATGACTTTTCTCTATTTCATTCCTCCTCTGATGAAAGCAACATAACACAGGCTGTTCAAACAAGTGCTGTACTGAAAGATTAGTTCAAAATTTGGATATTTTTGTGGCAGATTTGAAACAGTGCTTGTTAGATCCATATCGAGGGCTATGCAGATCTGGCATAGCTTCACCTAGGGCCAGGTTTTTTTAATAGAGCTAAAAAAGATTTACAGCAGCTAGGGATATATGCCTATATTGCATATAGTTATGTGTGTATGGATTGGATGCTCTGTTTGTCCTACGTAACCCATGGAGTTGATGGTTATGCACTGACCACTCATCTTTAGTTTGAAGCAGCATATGTCACCTTTCAGTGTTGCGAATTTACACTGTTATAAAAATCATAGAATCTCAGAATCGAATGTTGGAAAAGATTTCTAAGATTATCTCATCCAAGCACCAACCCACCCTCACCATGCCCACTGACCATGTCCCTCAGAGCCACATCCACCCTGCTCTTGAACACCTCCAAGGGACAGTGACTGCACCACCTCCCCGGGCAACCTGCGCCACTGCATCACCGCTCTGAGATCCATTGGATCTGAGTGGTGAGAATGCGCTGCCTGCGTTACTGCTCTGACAAAGGCAGCTTACACTACCCACAGTCAGAGCAGTAGCTACTCAGATAGGCAGGTGTCATCCCAGGGCACAACAAGGAGAGAATGTAGAGCCCTTGTAAAACTCTGGCATGATCTGTAGAAGGGTCACTGGGGCTGCAATGTGGGATGGAGGACAAATAGTCCTTCTTGCAACCCTTGATGCTACAGTTTCATCTGTGGATGGTCAGAGCCTCGATGGCTTGGCTCCAGGCTCCCTCACGAATAAAGCATGCAGAGATACTGAAACTCCAGCTGTTGTGCCCAAATTCCTTTCTGCCGCGGGGAAAGACAGATTGCTCACAAAAGGGCAAGTGTGAGTGGCTGGCCACGGAGATTTGTTCTCTCAATCCATCAAATATTTCCATGTGCTTCATTCCAAAATATTGATGTGTAGAGCCTTGGGAGTTTTATATTTAGCAAGGAACATAAATCACAGATGCAGGGGGGCAGCTTCTGTAATGTTTCCTGGCTTATCGACTGCACCACTAATAGCTCAGAGGGGCTTGTAAATCGGACTGTGAATTCCACAGTACAAGCAGTGGCGAGGAGAAAGCCATTTACCTCTGGTGGAGGCTGGGAAACACTTTCTGGTGACAGGTCCTGGGGCATATCAGGATCCTCCTGGCAAGGCTCCCAGGGGGCTGTGAGGTGTCAGTGAAACACGTGGGACCCACTCATTCACAAGCCTGAGGGTGACACCAGCACATGGATTTCCTCAGACATGCTCTGAGGATCTTTGTGCTGGCTCCTCTTTTACTTTATTCTTTGTTCATTTGCTTAGCAAAGAAGCTTCACACAGGTCCTGTTCCTTTCACTGGTTGGTGGCTTGTAAATCCAGAATATCAGATAAATTGCTTGAGATCTTGGGAACGCTCATGTGAGCAGCATCAGTCTTTCCCTGGCTGGGAGAATCATCAGCCTTCCCAGCATACTCACTGGTGTGCTGTTGCAAGGAAGACTTGAGGTCTTCTCCTTTGTAATTCATTGTTTTACGCCTCTGAATAACCCAGTGTTTAGTTTAATAATAATTCTTTGTATTCTTGTAGTTCCATCCATCTGAGCACCAAGAATTGATTTGCCAACATCAAAGCCTCCATCCTCTTGTATTGAATTTTGGCATCAAAAATCCCCATTCTGACAGATTTCCCCTCTAGCAGCTTGTCCTGGCCTTTAAAAATTCTTCTAAGTAGAATCTGAGAATGGCTTTCCTGCTTCCCTCTTGAGTTTACAGCAAAACTTGCCAACAGTGAGAAAGTGTGCATCCAAAACAATGGCAGTAATATGCATGAGGTCCTGCCAAACACAAGGGGTAAAATGCCTGAAGGAGATAACCAAATACTTGCTTATTGTATTCACAAGGCTCGCTCACTAACAGCCAGATTATAATTTTAGCAATAGGAGGTACCCAGCTTTGAACAGATGGGATCTGCGAGCTGGCACGTCCCTCACAGAGCTTCATTGTGACCCCATGTGGACAAGCACTCGCATCACTGAAGTCAACACATCTGCACCAGGGCTGAGGAGTTGCCTGCTAGGCTAGCATCATGGGAGCCTGCGCTGGGGGATGCAGATCCATGATGTTATTGCATTCAGTTACCTCTAAATTAGGCAGAGCCTTGGTTCTCTTTAGGCCCTTGGACCAAAAAAAAACCCCAAGACCTGCCTTTCCATCTCTTCCCAGCACTATGGAGCTTCCTGATTTTTTCTTCTTGCCTACCAGGACCTTTGCAGAGATTTTCTAGGCATTAATGCAGGGAGTGAGACTGAGCGCAGTGATCTCCCTCAAACCTGAGAAAACTTGCACGTGGTATGTTGCAGGAAGAGTTTTGTCAAGCACATTTTCCTTTGTTCCTTTAATTGTCCCCTCTCCTTGCCTTACTTTAGAGATGGCTGCCCATGCAACCCAGCATCCACAGAACAAATGTCTGTAGGGCACAGCCTCTTTGTCTGAACCGTACCCACTCTCACATCATTGGCGAGCTGACAGAACCTCGCGCTCTAGATGCCCTTCTATTGTGCAATGGGATTTGATTCCATTTACTTTCCGTGAACTCTGTTAACTTTGTGCAGCGCTCTGTTTGCGCTCCTGTGTCTATTTTAAAATGACACACCTTGTGGACTTCTGTCATTCAAAATTTTACAAATACTTCACCCTGATCTTTTTACAAAATGTTGACTGTCGAAGCTAACAACAACAGTTTGTCATGGTCTTTTCTGCTGCCTCTGGCAGAGCTTATTTAACTCTTTCTGCAGTAATTAATATTTCCTTTGCAGACTTTCCTTACCACAGATCTAGAAAGACATCTACTGCGCATCTATAAAAATTGCTGTCTTTATTTGTATTTTTGCCACCCGTGTCTTTTCTTTGGCTACCAGCTCTCCTGGATGTTACTCTCTCTCCAATTGGGCAAGGTTTCTTATCTGCATTACTGCTATGAAAGGAACCTTAGGAGTTTGGACCCCACAGTGCTGATGGAGGCATAAAACTAGCCAGGAATCGTGATCCTAGAGAACTAACAAATCTTTTTTGGCTCACTTTATGTTTTAATACCTTGACGTTGCAAAAAAAATAAATTATGGAAAGCTGTCCAAAAGTTTCCACTAGAAGCATTTCCCTGGGAACCTCATGTCTCTGCATGCTACACAGCACAGTTCCATGATCCTGAGCATCTTGGGGCCATCAGGAGAACAACCTGTCATTCACAGCCTAACAAAAGGCTACTCCTACCCCATATTTAATTATTATCTGTGTTTGCAAGCATTTTTCCAGGACAGTCTCATCATGGAAAAGGTTATCCATTGTCTATTGAAATTTCTTTGCTGTCCTTTCCCCCCACAAACATTCAAAAAGCACCTCTCAGGCAGCCAAAAATGCAAGTCTGGAAAGAAATTTTGGATTTCCATTTTGGATTTCCAGGATACATTTGAAGGAGAGGAAGTCACTCACGCTGATGCTGAAATTAAGGTGTTCCAAATTGTTAAAATTGGTTTTGGAGCTTCAAGGGTTAAAAATATGCATTCTAAAATGTGAATTGAGGTAATCTTATGATTTAGCAAAACTGCTGCCTGATAACACGCCCACTGCCTTTTGATGATAGGAAAGGAACTGCTGGAGGAACGGAAGAGGGTGCTGTCAGTCTCAGGTAAGATGCATTTAACAAAGCTGATAGCAGCCCAGACGGTCTCTCTTGCAGGAAGGTTAGGAGAAAGGAAGCACAACATGTCAGCTGAGCCTCAGTTGATGGGCTTGAGCTGCTCAGCCTGCTGCAGCTCCCTGCTCTGAATTCCACATGGTGCAGAGCCCAGCAACAGGGATGAACTTCTTGCTTGGCATCGGATGCCCAGAGGCACTGCATGGCATATTAAGCATCATGTAGGCATGTGATCCTAAGTCACTGGCAGCATCCCAGCGGAGTCATATTTCCATTGCATTCCTTGGATATCTCCCAGCCACTGGCCTGAGAAAGTCACTAACCTTCATGTGCTTCATTGTTCTGGCAGGATGTCTCCATCCAGCTGGTGTCGCGTGACTTCTGCTGACCACTGAGCGTGCTCTTGCACAACTCATCCCAGAAACATCTGATCTAACAGACACGTCCTGGCAATACCATGCACCTTGCTCCTCAACACCCACCAGCAGGTTGCATATCACTTCCAGCTGAGCAGCTGGGTGAGTCTTCCCAGCCAGGGCACATCATCATCACTCCCACCAACAACCTCTCCTGCCTGAAAGCAGAGGAACTGCAGGCAGTCTAACAGATTTAGGGCTTTAGAATTTGCAGTGTTTGAAGAGAGGACCCCTTAAGGATGTAGGATATTATTTGGATATTAGGAAAAACTGCTTCTCAGAAAGAGTGATTACATATTGGAATAGGCTACCTAGGGAGGTTGTGCAGTCACTAACCCTGGAGATGTTCAAGAATGGTGTAGTTGTGGCTCTGGGGGACATAGTCAGCGGGCATGGTGTGGATGGGTTCACAGTTGGACTAGATGGCTTTAGAAGTCTTTTCCAACCTTTATGATTCGATGATTTGAAGTTTGCTTCTGAAGAACAGGCCTGTGCTTGAGGAGGATGAGCAGCCCCACACATTCAACTGTGGCTGAGGAGCCTAAGGGCAGTTTGTCACCTGCACTTTGTGCAGTCTTGGAGAAGCACTGCAGCAGGTGGGTATTGTCTGCTGTGATCTGGTCAGAGACCACAGGTGGACACCTCCTGCCCTTGCTCACAATGGACAAGTAGTGAATAACTGAACCCAGAGGATGGACTGAATAAAAATGGGAGAAGTGGCTGCATCTACCTGAAGGATGGAGAGGAAAAGTTGAAGATGGTAGCAGTGAGAAGACTGAAAGAGGATCAACAACAATTAGGATGACACCATTAGCTGTCATGGAGATAATGTTATCCTCAAGCCTGACAGAACAGCATGGCTGTTGTTGTGAGCTGTCAGCTCTCACAGCTCAGGGATGATACTGCTGTCAGCTAGAAATTCATACAGCCAATACATTTTTCTGATGGGGAATGAAAGGCAGGTGCTCTGCAGATGTACAAGGTACCCTTGATAGACAGACTTTCGGTTGAGGAGGAGGAAGACAGGATGAGAACCAGCTGACCTAGGATGGAGCAATGGACCACTTTTAGCTCTTCATTTCCTATAATCCAGCAATTTTATTTGTACCAACTTGAGCTAGGAGTCAGGAAATGCTTCCCTTCCTCAAGCATTATTGCATTTATTTTGGTTTTGGGATATTAACAAAAAGACAGTAGTCTCCTCTGTGTTTGATACTGTTAAACTCTGCATAAGGTTGGAGAACTTGAACAAAGTTCAGTGACATTCATACAACAAAGGGTAGCATAGACTTCTGCCAGGCCTCTTATTTAATGTGCAGTAAGTAGATGTTACAATTACAGAAATGGAAAACATCCAAGACACTTGTAGAAAGCAGGCCCAGTTTAATTTTATCAAACTGATATAAAATGAAACTTAAATATACTGATGATATATATTAAAAGATAGTTCTCCAGCTTACATGAAATTACTGATATGTCATGTTGAAGAGGCTCTGTGCCGTCTTTGAAAATATGCAGAAAGAAAAAGACTGTCATCTCACACTTCCTGATATATGTGGACAGGAAAAGTCAGGATGAACTTCAGAGTCTGCTTCTTTCATGCAGTAAAACGAAGGGGTTGAGACAGCAGGCAACAAGCCAACCTGTAGGCACAAGGAGGGGTAGGACCAATTATTTAATACAGAACAGGGCATCCTGACTGGGGACCTTCATAAATCAAGCAGTGTGAAAGACAAGGAGGAGACACGAGGGAGATGTTCAGCTGGTGGGAAAGGGGGTATGTTCCAGCACTGGATGTCTGCTCCACATCCTCCTAGTGTTTGGCACACAGGCACCTACCTACATTAAGCAAACATGCATCCAGTGAAGCCTGCCCATCGGAAGCTGGGGCCTGCAGACTTCACATTGCATCTGCAATCTGCATACACAACCTTGAGCATACGGCACTATACAGCACTCAGATTCATGATCCGATATTCTTTTTCAGCTGTTTTGATTCTGGGCATAATTATTCTGCTTAGCTGCCCACCCTACCCAGTGCATGGCCTGCAGGCCTGTTTTCCACTGTTTTTTTTTTTTTTTTCCCTTTTTTCTTTCCTGTTTTGTCCGGTAATCATTATTACTGAGTTTCCTTGTGGCCTTACCCTCAAATCAAACTGATGCCTATTTCTCCATAGCGTGCATGGGAGAGGAGGTGGTTCAGACACACAATAAAATAGAGAGGTCAAAGTTGCCTGATGTTTCTCACTAATTGTGGGTGCCAAAATGAAGGCACTTGAGCTTCTGTTTCCCAAAGCTGCTGGCGAGCTTTCAGTATTTTATACACTCAGCATACAGCTCCCACTAACTTCCTTTCCAGGTGTGCGTGCTTAGCACTGCCACAAACACTGTCTGCACGAAAAACATGGCATGTAGTGAGTAACAAACAAAGTCTGGGCTGAATGAACTCTGCCCAGAGAGGGAGGAGCACATCTGTTTCTCCAGCACAGCATCCCTCTGCCTCTCTCACAGGATGTTCCCTGCTGTAACATCATACTAATGGCATTAGGGCCACTCAACGCAGGTAACCCACAACGGCTTCCTCCTCCTCAGTCAAATCAGGCAGTGGTTGTATCAAAATACAGTATGTGTTCATGTAACTAGAGTGCAGCAAAATGCCTCTGAAGTTCACAGCAGAGGCATTCCTCAAGTTTCGCATCTCCTAAGCAAGTGATCAACTCTGCAGCTTTAACATGAGGCACCACAACAAAATCAAAATCTTTTAGATAAGAACTGAACTTAATATTTTGTTGCATAGATTTATATTGATAAGCCATTTTGGCTGCCATAGAAAAGTTATTAGTTTCAGTCAAGTAATAAAGGTGTGCACTGCAGATCTGTCAGATTAGGAAAGCTGTTCCTTTCTTTGTAGACTAGCCACAGGTTGAAGAGAAAGAAGGCGTATAATTAATGAATATAAAGATGTTATGAAACTATGAAATAAACAAGAGAGTTTGGTTAAGCAGCTTATAATAACAAAAAGAGAATAGATAGAACACTTACCTATATCCTGAGCTTGCTGCAAAACTCCAAAGAAGAGATCTCCAGAAAAGACCCTTTCCCACTGGTATTCAGCTCTTAAATGGGTCTAGGAGAGGTGCAGCCAGGCTTCACCCCTTCCATCAGCACAGGTGAAGGCAATTCACCTGTGCTCTGTGGCTGACTCATTGCTCGCCTCAGATGATCAATCAGAGGTTCAGGCCGTGATTCAGCAGTTCCCATACAGAAGGGGAATGAGTAGGACTTTCATTCTGGGTAGGATTTTCTCAGCTATTTGCATTTAACAGATGGATAGGAAGACTGAGGTCTTGTATATCCACTTCCAGGGTTGTGATAGAGTTTGGGACAGGCAGTTGCACACTATTTTGCCACTACATCTTCTCTCATTTCTTTAATTCTGTAGACTAAAGAAAATAAATCAATTAATTAAAGTATTTGTAATAATCCAGTCTTCACCTCCATATAATTCCATAAGTGATACAAAATAGGACTGGGTTAGCACCTCTTCCAGACAGATTAATTTTTTTATGTTTTCATAATGAGTTTGGCCACTTAATTTTGGTCATTGTATTAAAAATATCTGAAGAAAGGCCAATTGCTTATGAATTTAAACAGTGTTCTCTGCTCTTGGTGAGTTTGATGTGTGGCCATAGAAAATGAAAATTGCACTTGGTTTTGCTAAGTAGCTATTTGAAAGTGATAGAGGTCTTTCCTTCACTCTCTAGGCTGCATCCGTTTCAGAGTGCCTCAGAGACGTTACCTCATTAATTTTAATGAGAAGCCCAGACGTGAATCTGACACAACCATAAATTGTTCTTTTTGTGTGTGCATGTACGTGTGTGTTTAAAAGAGCTCCCTGTGTTACCCTGTGAAGGACCTGCCTGTGTTGTGTGCTGACGTCCACTATTTATGCACGTGTCATTCTGGCCTCACAGCACAGTTCCCTTTTTATCCTTCAGCCAGCCTTTGTGAATTACCTTCACGCTTCTCCCTGTAGTGCCTTCCGTGCAGATAGCTTATTCCATCTCTCAAACAGGAGCAAGAGATTCTCCTACTCCAGACAGCCTCTAGATCAAAGCTGTAACATCACTCCAAAATACTCAGGCACACCTGTATGTTCTCTTCAGCCCTACCTTATGTCCTTGTTCAAGCTGCACATCCTCCAAGGAATCTCCTCAGACCCTCTTGAGAGGCATAAGCTGAAGGCTGAACTCAGGATGCACAGCTGAGCATGGGTGGCAGCCCTGCCAGTCTCAGGAAAGGAATAAGGGAGTTGAATGATGACTTCTCGCCCTCCTGTTTTCCATGTCTGACTGCCCAACCTGTTCATGATGACCCTTGAGAGGCAAGCCACCAATGGAAACTGTTGCCAAAGGAAAAGCCCCTGCTCAGATTATCTGCAGTGGAAAAGATCCGGGTTTGTACATCCACCTATAGGAAGTCCTGGAAAAATAATGTCCTCAATACAGCCCATTCACCAGCTCCCATGAGATGAAATCCCAAGTGTCTGCTTTGGGCAGTGGGCATTGGCTGCTTAAATGACTTTGCCACAAGGTACAGCAACAATTTGTCCTTGTCATATATAAGAAGCAAAATGAGCAGTGGAAGAACACTCACCACAATGTCTAAGCTCCTAAAATGCCTTCCTCCCATGTGCCTGCATTTCATGGGTGACCCATTTCCCCTTCCAGAAAGATCTTTGTTTCCTCCTATTGCATGACAGCCTCACTACTGCTTCCAGCTATGAGCCATTTTCAACCCTGCTCATCTCCTCACCAAATTCTAATTCTACTCAGATC
Organism: Lagopus leucura; assembly: GCF_019238085.1. NCBI lineage: Eukaryota > Metazoa > Chordata > Aves > Galliformes > Phasianidae > Lagopus > Lagopus leucura. The sequence continues at coordinate 73,074,121 of NW_024962252.1, read as the reverse complement.
ATCTCAGACTGGTGAAGAGGTGTTTGGTTTTTGCCCAGCTGGTGCCTATTTGCTTAGCAAATGCCCAAAATTTAGGTAAACTCTAACAGCCTTCTCTGTCCTCATCGGACTTAATTCTTACAAGTAGTTTGACTGTCATTAGGATATTCCCATCAGCGAGAGTATTTATGTTGTTTTCAAACCCTCTCATAGTAGTTAGGGCCACCCACCAGCTCTTTAAAAAGAGATGCTGCATCTGTTCGGTGAACAAGTTATGCATCTGCATTGTAAACTTTGATTCAACCCAGATATGCATGTGCCTTGGGCTTCCTCTGCTCTCTATGTCCTGATTAGCATCTGCTCTTCTGCAAACATCCCATGTAGCTTGGCAACATGGACTCTTCCCTTCCTGTGTGACTGCGTATGACTGCACTGCCATTTTGTCTTGATTAACATAGAATCATATAATCAGAGAACAGTTTATATTGGAAAGGACCTTAGAGAAGGTTTAGTTGCAATCTCATTGCCATGGGCAGGAACACCTTCCACTAATCCGGGGTACTAAAAGCCCCGTTCAAATTGCTCTTGAACACTTCCAGGGATGAGGCATTCACATCTCTGAGCAAAATGTTCCAGGGCCTCACCACCCTCATCATGAATAACTTCTTCCTTGTATCTACTCTAAATCCACCCTCTTCCAGTTCAAAGTCATTACCTCTACTCCTATCACTGCCTACCCTTGTAAAACGTTTCTCTCCAGCTTTCTTGTAGGACCCCTTTAAGTGCTGGAAGACCACTAATAAGGTCTGTCTGGAATCTTCTCCAGGCTGAAGGACCCCAACTCTCTCAGCCTGTCTTCAAAGGAGAGGTGCTCCCACCCTCTCATCATGCTCACGATCTTCCTCTGGTTTCACTCCAGTAGGTCCATTTCCTTCTTCTGCAGGGGCTCAAAGCTGAATCCAGTGCTCTAGGTGGGATCTCACAAGAGCAGAGTTGAAGAGGAGAATCACCACTTTTGGCCTGTCCTTCACACTTCTTTTGATTCAGCACAGGATACAGTTGTTTTTCTCTGCTGAAATGCATATTACTGTCTCATAATTGAGTTTTTCATCAGCCAGCAACACCAAGTCCTTCTCCTAATGTCTGTTTGCAATCTGTTCTCTTCACAGTCTGTAATATAAGGGTAGAAAAGTTTCTGTTCATAATGACACTGTTTCAGAATTTGATGGTGTCTGTCTCACCTCAGTATCACAGGGCTACCTCTTCTTGAGCTTTATCGTGTACACATAAGTGGAAGCCTGAAGAACTTCTCTTTCTTAGAATGTTCCAAGTCTTTGTTCCCCCAACTATATGTTCATAAATGCACTTTGGTTTTGTATGTCTTTGCAAACTGCCAAAAGCTGCATACTTTTCATGATATGGGATACTTTTATTGAGAGCTTGTAACTAAATAGCCTTCATCAAGCACATTGATTTCTGTTGCAACTGCTTCCATGTTTATTGCAAATTAATCTGTCCTCTGCTTTCTGTTTACCCTGGCTCAGTTTTTGTGCCCTGGTATACTTGTGTGAGTAGATTCAGTACCCCTGGCTCACTCCTTAACACTTAACACTTCCAGGGGCTGGTTTTCTCTAGACTCCTAAGCCTCTGGCGTTACTTGCCAACTCAAGTCCACTTCCACCTTCCCTTGTGGTCAGTCACCACAAATCACCCACTCTCCAGTTGATGCCAAACATCCAATAATAAGCAAGATTTGGTTTCATCCACCTAGCCCACCAAAATTTTGGATAGCATCTTCTGACAACTCTCTTGTAGAGTTGTTTTCAGGATGATTACTGGAGGACTGGAGACTTAATCTCTATCAGGCTGGAATGGGCTGCAAATGTCTCACATCTGAGATAAAAACTTCTTACTTTCATTTCCTTGAAATAATTCCCATTTTTAGACAACTTCAAACTTAATGCAACCCAATTCTGATTCTTCACAAGTCTCCTTTGAAACCCAGGGACTGAGTCTAGGTTTAGCAGATTTGTTTCCTGCTGACACTGCACAAGAAAGATACTGCCAGGGTGTGGAAGATCAGTCTTTTTACCTGGCACTCAGTGCATAGCAGCATGCAGAGAGTAAACACTTTGTCCCATTCAGGCAGGTCACAGCCAAGGAGAGAGTGGCAAAGCTTGTCCTTTAACATTTGTTCTTTCTTCAGTCTCGTTTTTCATGTTCTCCTTCCTCAATCCTTCTCTGCCCTCTCCCTTTCTTATTCTCACTTCTTCTAAAATAGTCTCTCTTTTTCCACCTTCAGCCTTGACTTTCTTTTTGTCTGACTGTGCAAAATCACCTCCCACCCAAGGAACTGCAATTCTCTATGGTTGGTGAGCTGCAAACAGGACTCTGTCAACAGAGCACTTGTGCTAGCAGTGCAAACCGTGTGAGCTCAGCCTGCTGCGTCAGAGGGAGGGAGCAACACTGCACAGAACACGGACCTCCTCCATGGCCAGGGTCAGCTGTTTGAGTTTCCATCCCTTGGGTGCAAGTGAATCTGCATTTAAGTGGGACATGTTCTCCAGTTCCTGCTTCTAAAAGTAGAACCCATTTAACTCAGCAGATTGCCCAGCTGGAACAGGCTATTTACAGCTATACCTGAAGCTCTGATAAGATAATGGTTATGTTGTAAATACCTATCCCATTATGCTGCCTTTGGTTAGTGCTTGCAGTCACACATGAACCAAATGGCTCCTTGTATTCAATAACATCTCAGGGCTCCTTCATGAAGCAAGCTGGAAGTCCCATAGGATTTTTAAAATTTGTTTATTTTACTAGAAATTTCCCGAGACGTGGTAAAATCATCTGATTGCAGGGTAAAAAGCAGGTGTTGCAGCTGGGTCTCAAGGCAGGGAGTCAGGGTGGGCCATTTTTCCACTTTGGTCATTTAATAGGTGTACATTTCATTAACTGAGATCAGATCTGACATTTATTGGAATTATTAGAGAATGGTGAAAGGGGTGAGATGGAAGAACTTATAATAAGGTAACCATCAGAAAACACATGTGCACATCTCAGAGCAAAAGAGGATTTGTTCCTTTCTCCCTCTGTCCTCTTCCTTTCCCAAAAATATAGTCTGATTCCAAAGCAGAGAGAAGTGCTTCTACTTGGCCTCACCAAGGGTCTTCCCCGTTCTGTGTTGGTGACGGAAATGGTCAGCACTTGGGACCTCTGTCATGGCAAGAGGACAGAGAGAGTCTTCCAAGTGATCTGTGTTGGGGATGGGGCAGGGGAAAGACAGTAATCTCCAGCTAGTATTTGAGGATGTTTGAGTGAGTTTGAGGAACCCTTTCTCTTTCTCCTTTTCTGCACCACAGTCCTCACACCAAGAAATATTTGCAGACCAGCGTCGTCTTGACACGGCAGGAAGCTGCTGAGGTGCTGCTTTCCACCAGTCTCCAGCATGGCTGCTCTCCCCTTGCCCAAAACACTTCATAGAAACTATATGTTGAGTAGGTGTCCTTATGGGATTGCACACATAGTTACAGACCACACACAAGCTGCAGTCAGTGCTGGATGGTCCATTTGCTTCATGCTGTTCCTCTTGGAGAGAACGAGATCCCATTAAATGTGAAAGACATGCTCTGCTGTCTGCCCCAGTTTCCTGTTCACGTGAGGCAGCTCGTGCTAACCTTTGGGGCATCACGCAGAGCTCATCAGCATCTTGCCTGAGGTCATTAATAAGGCATTCTTCTTTTTCTATTTAATTGCTGGACCCATCCTTTCTTCAGCTCTGTGCGTCACTGTGGTTACATTCACACAGGCACTCCCAACCTGAGGAGCTGGAAAAAAGCATCCCCTGAATCATGCCTGAAGCATAGCAGATGTGGTTGTCTCCCCATACAAAATCATAATCAAATTCATATGTGTCACTTAAACCCACTATTGTGTCTGTGCATCAAATAATTGCTGCTTGACCCATTAGGTGAAACAGCTACAAAACAGAAAGATCTTCTGGCGCCAGAGCTAGGACCGCAGAAAGTCAGGAAAATTTTTTAAGTGCAACAAAGTCAGCAGCTGGGATATCGTTCCAGGGTTCAGGAGACGTTTGTCCTGCCCCAGGTTCAGCTTCTGGGCCTTCATTTTTGCTCCCAGTCCTTGTCCATCCTTTCCGAGATACAGCCTGACTCCCTCATTAAGAGCTCGTACAGTGTCTAGCGTAACGGGGCCTTGACCTGATGCAGCCCCGAGCCCTGCCTCCATAAATCAAGTACAAGAATGGGATTACAGCACTGTCACCCGACAGTAATAACATGTGCTCCAGGTCAGAGACACTGAAGGGCAAGCCTTGCTCATTAAGAAAGAGAAAAATATGGGATTTTTCACTTGACATTATCAGGGAAACATGTTCATTCATGTTTACAGAGTTATTGTAAGAGCTTCCTACGACAAAGATATCCTCTTATGGTGAAAGTGAAACCCTATCTAGCTGCTCAGCCTGCTCTAGGCTGACCTCCAAAACTGAACAAAGCCCCCAAGACTGAAAGAAAGCAGATTTGGGGCCCCAAGAAAAGTCTCCAGCAGTGCTAAGCTCTTTGGCTGGATGAAGCCTCTGTACTATGCCAAACCACCCAGCAGTTGCGTGTCTCTGGGATGAACCAGCACTCCTGGTAGAGCAGGAAACCAGCCCCCCTCTCATCTCTCTCATACCAGAAGAAGAGACTGGGGCCAGGGCCTGGTTTCATAGGCATTTCAGCCCCACTCCTAAGTGGATTTGGCCTTTTCCCACTTGGCTCAAAATGTAGTTCATAGGCAGTGGCAAAGGCTGCAGCTTCTGTTGGCCTCCAAGGGATTCTGGTATTGAGTACCCAGCACAAAACCCAAAATGTCTCAGTTTGAAAAAAAAAAAAAAAAAGATTTTCCACTGTAGGTTTCCTGCCTGACGTTTGCTTTTCTACAGAAGAGATTTTTGTTGAAGCAAAGCAGTATGTCTTCTCCCCTCCCTAACATTAGCAAGAACTGATGTTCTACCTGGACTCAAAGGAAAACTTTAAATTATACTATTACTGGAGTCACAAAAAAAATAAAGGACAAGGCAACCTGTTGTGTAGTTTGCAAGCCAGGGAGTTCTTAGGGTTACTCACATCTATACCTGTTGGGTACCTGGTGTTCTGGTGAAGCATCAGAATGGTGACAGCTCTGGATCAGGTATGAGTTCCCCAAAAAGAGGAAAGGTACAGCTAAAGCAGACTGACATCCTTTGAAAACTGAAGACTGAGCTCTTCACCTCTGAAATCTATGGAATATTTCCCAGTTTCATGTTGTGAACAGAGTGACTCAGTCTTGGTTTGGAGCTGGGTATATCTGGCTCTACTGCTGAGGGAAGACTGCTCCTTCCCTTCACTGACCTGCTTGAAAGAAGGATCAAGATTTCCCAGGGCTGTGAGCAGGGCAAAGGCTAAGGTGAAAGCAAAGTTTGCAGCTCCTGCTGAAAGAATTAGTGATGGTCTAGGGCAGCCAGAGTCCAAACTGGCCAGATCCACTCAACAGTCAGAGGCATGCTGTTTCATCTCTCTGCACTGTGGTTCCCTGGTTGTAAAAGAGAAAACTTTTCCCTACCTCGGAGCAAATCCCTTGGTTCTTGTCAAGTACTTAACTACCACAGCAGTGAGGGCCATATAAATTATAATTACACTGAGTGCCTGGTGCTGCTGCCCGGAACTAGCACTTCATTCTTTAGTGCACAAAATTTCTTTTTGGTGGGGAAATTAGCTGCTGCTGCTGCAACCCTAATTAGGTTCCCTGTCTTGAATGACTCATTTCAGCATATAGAAATCAGTTTTCTTTGTCTCTAAAGGAAGCTTGAAATCATGTTTTGGAATTCAAACCAGGTTATATTTGCCCATAACACACAACCCCCAAAGTCTGGTTAGGACAGGGTGGGGAGCCACGGGTGTTAAACTTAGAAATGGATTTAATTAACCTTTGCTGTTTATTGCTTGCTTCCAGAGTTCAGCCAGGTTAGGAAAAGAACAAGGAACGGGTCACCCAGTGTTTACATAGGGCTTTTGAAGAATGGCCCAGACACTTTTTCCCCCTCCTTTCTTTAAACATTTCAAGTTTAAAGCTGTGGCTTAATTTTGGAACCACGGAAGGGGAATGTTGATTCAGAGAATGGTAAATACGTGGTGGTAGGAGGCAATATGACCTCCTCTCTGCTGCCTTTCTCATCAGGCTATCTCTCTGCTTCCTCAGCCTTCTGTCTAGTAGGAGAGCCACTACCTATGAAGTGTCCATCTCTGCCCTCCCTTCCACAAGGAGCATCTGCGCCCTGATCCTGTGGCTTATTGAGTCGCATCAGCTCTTGGTTCAAAACATAGTTACTGTTGCACGCTGTTGCAGAAGGAAAAGTTGTTTTTCAGGATTTGATGAGCCCGTCCAATGTTATTCAGCAGGAAGCCACTCAGTTTAAATAGACATCAGGCTGGTATAACCATTGCAAGAAGCTCTGAAGCTTAGGAGTGACAAAGGAAGATCTGTGAAATTATTAAATCAGCAAATTGTACCATGAGTAGGAAAAAAAGAGGCAGCAGTTCTTCAGCTATTGATTTTTACTTTGTTCCTGGTTACTTAGAAAGGAGAGGAGACACTGGGAAAAATAAGAATAACAAAATGAAACAAAAAGAAATTTAGCACATTTCAGAAAGTAGTGTTTTTTAGTTCAACATGTGACTGATTCCCTCCTTAGTGACATTACATTACAGGGGCTTCTCCAAAAGTAATGCCTCCTGTGTTACTACGTTGGCCTGTGATGTCAGAGGTGTGTGTTGGTGGTACGGCCATAGAGGTTGAACCTTCCTGTCAATATTCCCTTACATTTTGTCACCATGTGACAGATGGCAGCAGAGGGGCAGTCTGACAAAACAGTGTCTGGCATGGAAGTTTTTATGAAGCAAAGGCGTGTCATCAAATTCCTCCATGAGGGAAAATATGGTGCTCGTTGATGCTTGCTGAATGTTTATGGTGACCAAACAGTGAAAGTTGGACTGTGCAGGTAACATTATCCTAGCAACAATGCTGTTGTATCAGCTGTGAAACAGTGGGTTATCTCTGCTGGTGCAGATTTTGATGAGTGCAGCACGTAGGCTCTTGTTCATCACCGGAGAAAGTGCAGAGCTAATGATAGTGACTATATTGAAAAGTAATGTCTTGTACCTGAGAATGTGCTCTATCAAATAGTGTTATTGTGCTCTGTGGATCTGTTGTAGTTTCCATGGAAACAAATTGGTAGGTATTACTTTCAGAGTGACCTACTTAGATTGCTGAATGATATAAATTGATATCCATTGATTTTGGTGAAGTTACATTCATTTAAAGCAGCCAAGAATCCTGTCATGTATGGTCACGAAACAAAGGAAGAAGAAAGGAACCAAGACTTTGTCACTTTGAAGGGTGGAGATCACATAGGACAAGGCGTTCACTCCAGTATTGATTGTGACAGCAGTGCCTGTCTCCAGTAACTCCAATAGCTTCCACTAGGAGTTTCAAAGACTATAGGAGAATAACTCAGACTGGGAACTCAGTAGACAGAAGCAATGTTGTAAAGAAAGAAAGAATCTCCCAGCAGAAAGGAAATTACTGTAGCAAATAGCAAGGAAAAGAAATCAAATATCTAAAATATCTAAAATATCAGGGCATCCATATAGCAGACCACCAGAGCTTAGTTCACTCTAACAATTAACCAGAAGATACCCCTTCATTTTGTAATGAACAAGCCGTACACTGGGCTGGAAGTAGAAAACAGAGGTTCCTCCAGTGGGATAGATGTGATGTTGTCTGCAGTCCTGCCTTACCTTTTAAATTTATGTTCACAGAAGGAAATGGAAGGAATGATAACCTGCAGGACAATCCTGAGTCATAAAACATTGATAATAATTGACTCAAAGAAAGAAAGAAGAGTTTTCTAGGAAAGCAAGCTAAATAAAACTGGATGGAAGGATGACTTAATGGCTACAAGACAATGAAGAGACAGTAAGTGAACCTTTACTCCTTCCACAGAAACAGAAACAGGCATAGTTCATTTTCCTTTGTTGATCTGTAATGTAATGGAAGTTGAGATGGTCTTTCATTATGCTTTTGAACAGTGTCTAGGAGAGTGAAACCTCAGTCACAGCAAAGCACTTCTGGAATCCAAATGAAGATGGAGATGTCATGGAAACTTGGATCTAGATGATCCAAAGCATTCCTCCAGCCTTGCAGTGGAAGGCCGTGGAGATACTGCATGACAGTAAGTGGCAGTATTTGCAAAACAGAAGGGGATGCTTGCTCCTTTCTAATTATGGAGGAGAGCATGGTTGATTCAGCCTTAAATGGCCTCTGAAACATTCAAAGAGAAAATTTCCACTTGGACTGAAATATTGACTCAGTTGGTGGAAGCCAAATTCTTCAGCAGATTAGATGCACAGATAAAGTTTTTCAGATCTCCTTTGGCAGGGAAAGCCTGGGGCTGAACACCTTTGATATATTTATTGGACAGGTTCCAAAACATTTCACTACACAGATGCTACAAACCCTGTAAAAATTAAAGTGTCTGCTCGGGACATAATTGCCTGGGACAGAGCTGTCACTGAGTATCAGGAATTATTTCTGCACACACTTACTGTAAATTGTAAGCGGTAAAAGGTTTCAGTTGAACAAAATGAAGTTTTAGTTAAAAAAAAAAAAAAAAAAGTAAAAGGCAAGGAAGGGAAAGTGAAAGGAAAGGGAAAGGAAAGGGATAGAGAAAGGGAAAGGGAGGGGAAAGGGAATGGGAATGGGAATGGGAATGGGAATGGGAATTTGAACAGGAATGGGAAAAGGAATGGGAAAGGAAAAGGAAAGGGAAAGGGAAGGGGAAAAGAGCAACAAATCTCTTATTTTTAACAGATATTGACACTAAAATTGTTAATGTAATGTTCTGGCTTTCAGAAATATTTTATCCATAATTTATAATGAGATTTTCACAACCTATAGCTTCCCAGACAAAACCAAGGCAGAGTGACAACAAGAAAAGTTTACTCACTTGTAGTACGTAATGATATTAATCCAAGTTGCATATTTTTTGACTTGTTAAGCATAACAAAGTTCTTCATGGATGCCACAGGTAGAGACTCACAAATATAATCAGTCTCCAATTTCATGAATCTCCAACTTCACTGAACTTGTTGCATGACTGAGCAGAGGCCTGAAGTGCACACAGAGAGAGCGGAAGTAAGAGAACGAGTGTTTGCACTGCTGAAGAAAACAATGCTAGGTCTTGCACGTGATTTTCTTGATTTGCCCAAGCATCTCATGGGTGATAAATAAGGCAGACAGCAGTTTCCTCTGAATCTAGAAGAACACTTCATGAGCCTAGAGCTGATGGCCCAGGACATGATTAAATCATGACAGACATGCTGCTGAGATTAAATGCACTACTGATGATGGGAACAAGCAGGAACAGCTCATGCAAACACAGTAAAGCATTGTGTGCTGTATCTCCTGAGACAAACAGAATCTTCCAGAAATGAAACAGAGCAAGAATCAGTGCACATAACAACTGAAAATTTGTGTACACACTTACTCCCTCTATGTTTACATGTTTCTGGGATGAAAGAAGTAGGAGGATGACATGGAAGAGGAGGAAGTATCACAGAATCACAGAATGGCCTGGGTTGGAAGGGACCTCAATGAGTACACAGTTGTGTCTGACTATTTCTGCATTCATTTGGAGTCAGGGTTTGGCTTGCCCTCTGACGCAGACCAGCCAAGCTACTCTGAAACCCAAGCCAACAAACCAGGTTTTCTGCTGGTATAAGTTGGCATTGGTCAACTGACTACAGCAAGTCTTGGATGATGTTTACTGGGATTGTCCCACTGAAGTCACTAGGCCACTGATCCAGCCTTGGCTCCAGAGAAGGGTGACAGAAGTTAAGATTTTGGCCCTCTCCCATGCATCTTACAGAAGATTAGGAAGGGAGAGACTTCTCCAAAAGACCAGTGAGGTACACTGACAGTAGAGGGAAAGGGAAAGGAAGGCAGCATCAGCCTAAGCCAGCAGTGGAACAGGCAAGGAGGAGATTTCTTGGGAGGCTGATTGGGCAGCTGCCCTGAGGGAAAAGGCAGGCACAGAGGGAGCAGCTGCAGTGGGTGAGAAGGCAGAGTGCCCAGGAAGTGGGGCCAAGAGGGGAGAAGGGAACAGGACCCAGCAGCAGAGCAACTGGTGGAGAGGCACCCGCTGTCCTCTGACACATTCATGGTGTAACAGCAGCAGCTACTCACGGGACCTTTCTCACCCCACCACTGTGCTTCTTCAGCAAATTTTTTGCTGTGCTGAGTATTGAAAAAACATCTTTAAAAATAGAAAAGTGACATGCTTTCACTAGAGGTGGTCTCACCTAATGCTGAAGTAGTCTAATAATTATTATTAAAAGTATGTTATCAGATACTTGTAACTGTCACACTAACGATATGGCTGGCAAATCCCTATGCTGGGTGTCTGCCTCAAGCTAATTTATTTTATTCATTTTTTGTTTTTGCATTTCTCCTCAAGTGGTGCAGCTATTTCTGACTACAAGAAGAAAAATGCATTGTTTCCTTCGTCATGTAGCCGCCTTACTGTTGTGTGACTTCTGTGCTTCAGAGCTGGCACCCAAATGAAGGTTTGCCTTCCTCTCAAGAATGTGCTTTTGGCAGCTTCCTTAAAACTGCACCTGCATGGCCAGCTCATAAGCCTCAGAAAAGTCAGCGTTAGCATTCTGTGAGCAGAAGAAGCAGGCCAAGCACTGTATTCCCTGAAGGATTCCAGGACATCCCTCCTGGCTCTGTGTCTTGTCTTGCAGGAGGTGGAGGTGCACCCATGTGCCCCCTCACAAGGACATGAGGGCAGTGGGACCAACTGCTGCTGCCACCATTGCCGTTTGCTGTGATCTCCAGCTCAAAGAGACCTGGATCTATTCTGTCTTCTGGGGCAGAAAGGTAAATGGAGATACAAATGGAAGGAGTTGGAGGCTAAGAGTGAGAAAAAAGTATGAGGCGTCATTCCAAGCTGAGAGGTGGGGTGTGGGTGAGAGAAAGAGGCAAGACGAGAAGGGAAGCACCATGGTGCATGGGATGCATCACTCAAGACCACAGTGACAGAGAGAGGTGCATTCAAGACATTGAAAGTCATTTGTTGCAATTCCCCTAAAAACCTATGCACACGGGGAACTATACAAAAGATACATTATGACTGCACAGTGGAGTGAGGAAATGCTAGTCTGGAGGCTTGCCATACAACATTAATTCCCCCTTCTTGTGCCTGTGCATTATAGTACAGCCCTTAAAGACATGATCACGTAGCTTTGTTGGATTTTTCCACAGGACCCCTGACTCCTTGACTGCCAAGCTGGGAGTGTGTAGCAAATGAGGGAGGGAATTGGAGGTGAAGAAGAGATTATCTGCTCATTAATGCAGCTGAACGCTGCCTAGCCCTGCTCCTACGGCTGTCACTTAAGCATTTTCACAGTTGGCCAATAGCTCCTGCTGTGTTTGCCAGGCTACAGACACCTGGGGTCAGACTGGCAAAAGTACCAAGTGATCTGCATTGCAAGCAAAGTACCTTCAGAGTAACATTATGGGAGTCTCTAGCTCTTAGAGGTTCAAGAATCCTGGGCATTCCCAGCAGAAACCCTGGCAGAAGTTCCCTATACCACAATCCCTCTCATTCCCTGATTCCCTCTCCAATTTGGGCGTCTTCAGCATCAAAGCTCACTAACAAGGGCATTCTAGAGGCTGCTCAGTTTTTCCTCTCTCATCTCAACTTCATGTCTTGCCCAAGGATGTTCTCAAGTGCTCTTATTTATTCTCTGAACTTTTCCCATCATTAGACTTTCTCGTCCACACACCATTCTCCACACTCCCTCCCAGTCCTCTCAACAATTTTCGTTTTCTTGTCCTTTTCTCACAGTAATTGCTCAGCTCTTACATTTGCCAAAAGCAATTGTTTTTGTTATATATCTGCAATTTTGTCTTTCACAACAGTAATCCTCTGCACTCTGTAGATTTTAATAACATGCCATTGTCTAAACATATATAGTGTGCACTTAAAAAAATGAAGAAGAAAAACAAACATGTAACTGTAAAGTGAATAGCCAGTTAGTGATCCCAGCTCCTCTAATCTCTCTGTCCTCATTTCACTTCAGTAAAATGGAAGTGGTGCTAGCTCCTTCTTCTTTTCGCAAGAGCTGCAGTAAGGGGAAATCTCTACATATTTGTGAACTGCTCGGATTTAGAGTGAAAGTGTCACAGAAAAGCCCATGAGGAAATGTAATCAGTTTGCACTCTACCCAAAGCTTAAGTGGTGTTCGGTAAACAAGGTCTGAGGTCAAGTGATGAGGGTAAGAAAAAATTCTGAATAGTTACTCAGGGAACACAGCAGCGATCTATCCTATACAGTGATCACCTTGTGACTGTGACACAATGCAGATGCATATAGAAGGCTGAGATTAGGCACAAAGAGTAATCGTGACTTTAGAATTTCTCATTTCTGAGCACTTCATGTTTCCAGCCATGGTGTTCTTTTAATTATTAAAGTAATTATTAAGAGGTAATAAGAACATTGAGAATATAGAAATGAACATCCATCTATCTGAAGTACTGTGCAGTTAACGTATTTAGAAAAACATTTCTCAGTTATCCTCCTGTCCTCTGTGACAACACAGAATTGGACTTCATGGAACACAAGCCATTACCTTCTCTGGAAGCCTCAGGAACTGTTCTCATTCTTGTGCACTTCCCTGTTTAATCTTTTCCCCATGATATACAAGGTAAATTTTCCTTTAACCCTATTCTCCCACCTCCAGTTATACCTTTACAAACAGGCAAGCACCCTGTTACAGTCTCTGTCCTGGCTATGTAGAAACAATTAAGTGTGAGTAGGTACTACCATGCCCCCATAAATGCAGCCAGCCATCATAGATCCAAACCAACAGGTTTGGGTCATTGTCCCACTGCAGTCTTCAAAAAACCTTGTGATCCATCCAGGCCCTCCGTCACTATTGTTGGTTTGCCTGGCACAACACCGAGGTTAGCACTGGACCCTGGCTTGGTGTGCCACAGATTTCAGAGCAAGATTGCTTTGTGCGTGCTTTGCTTTAGTAGGACCAAACTCCAGTGACCGTCCTTGTGGCCAAACTGCATGCCAAGGTCTTATCAAGTCTGCTCCACGTATTGGCACCTACTGCCTTCCATTTCTCAAGCCCCATGTCTGTCTTTAACTAGCACAAGTTCTCCCAGTATCACATCCACCAAGGTTTTCCTCCCTTCTTATAGGCTGTGTTTTTTTATGGGTTAATTAACACAGGTGTTTGTTTTCTGAGGGTTTTTCCAAGATCAAAATGCTAATTTTTTGCTTGGCTCTCCAAAGTCACGTTGTATTTGTTCTCTGTCTAAACTTGCATTTGCAATTCAGCCCAGCTAAATAGCATTTGTTGATGCCATTAATGGCCTTTTAAGTCTCCGCAACCCGATTAATAGTGGAGATATTAAGTATACCCCAAAGTAATGTTTACAAAAGCACCCATGTGATTTAGAAGCATGAGTCCTGTCAAATATCTCCACGCCAACTCTGCCTTTAAAAGTAAAATTTACAGTCTGGCACAGACCCAGGGAAGTGGGAGCACGCTTTGTTTTTTGGGTGGTTGGGTTTTTTTGTTTTTGCTTTTGGTTCTTTTGAAAGCCTATCTCACTGTAGCAGGACGTCAGGGTGAACATCAAGTCAACAGTGCTCTGCATACATTCAGATTTTTTCCTTCCCTCCCTGGCTGCTGGCAGTTTTTAAAGGATCTTGCTTTCTGCCTTGCTTCCTGTTCAGCCACTCTTTTTTGTTTTGTCCTTGTGTTTTTAAAGAAGCAACAGGGACTCTCTATCATACTGGGCTCCAACTCCTTTATGTACAGACAGGGTCTCCAGTACTACTTGCTTTCTCTACTCCTATTTGTAAAATTCTTTAATCTCCCCTTGGCAGAAAGAACTCCCTTTGCATTCCTCTAGCGTGCACTCTTTCCCTGCAGCAGTTAATGACTGAGCATTCTGATTTGGTTGCTTTCCCTGCAGCAAAGGATGTTAACATATCTAAACAAATACACCTGTTTATGCAGGAGCTAGACAGATACCCACAACAGAGACTGCTTGCCCTGTCCCTCTGAAAGCTCTCCTTTCTGACAAGCCTCACAAGTGCCTTATCTCAATTGAGCCAACCTCAGTTTACTTTCAGATCGCTGTATGAATCAGTCCCAGTTCTGAGGGAAGAACAAGAGGAGACACCTAGCTTCCTTCCTGGGCTCCTCCTACAGGAAGGGATTGTTTACACCTCGATACATCTGAATAATTTCCCAGAACAGAGGGTAGCAACATGGTGCGAATTCATCGCAGCGGGAGCCACGCAGTTCTATCTCACTCATTGCCCAGAAGCACTCAAGCTTCAGGGTCCCATATCCTGCTCCAGCTGTGAGTCCTTCCCAAACACCCATCAAAGCATAAGCTTACTACCTTTCCAGCCCTTCTCCACGGGATTAAATTGTTGCAGAACTCCCTTTTGATATTCCCCAACCTCCGGACAGCACAGACCACCCTAAGGAACAAAAACAATCATTGCATCCAACCTCTTGTTTCTTGGAATAGAAAGATGCCCTGCAGAGCCTTACTCAATTGCTTTCACCTCCTGAACTGGAGGTATGGATCTAGAGGGTCAACCACTGTGTTGACACAGAATCACAGAATCATAGAATCAACAAGGCTGGAAAAGACCTCCAAGATCAGCTGGTCTAACTGCCAACCCATCCCCACCATGCTCACTGACCGTGTCCCTCAGTGCCCACATCCACACAGTTCTTAAACTCCTCCAGGGAGGGTGGCTGCACCACCTCCCTGGGCAGTCCATTCCAACGCCTCACTACTCTTTCTGGTAAGAAGATTTATTCAAACCTGCAGTGACATTTCCATACCAGCTCTGAAAAGCCAACTTGTCCTGCTCCAGATGTTGTGTTGTATCTGAATGGCATTCATCAGTGATGTGGTAGACTTGATGCCTTTTGGTAGCTGCTTTGTTGTTGTTTGCATGGCAAAAGGATGGCATCATTCATGGATCTCACCCATGCTGACTTGCTCTGCATGTCTGAGATTTGCTATAGGACACAAATGGAATTTTCAAGGGATGATTATGCTAGAAATGCACATGTTTTCAGTTCCTCAAGTAGCAGGAGGGCTGTGGTTCCCTGTTTGCAGACAAATGCATGATATACTTGCAAAGCTGCTTCCCTCTCTCGTAAAGAGCTTTCAGTCACCATGATACGGGCTGTTACCTTGTGGTTGGAGTGTGCAATTAGTCCTATACCCAACTCATGGCAGCTGCCCTGACAGAGAGAGGGCTAGCAAGGGACTCCAAAGTGCCATTTGGTATCTAGTAAGTGTGTGATACAGACCAGACAAAGTTGGAATGGAGAAACACAGAATGTACCCAAGGAGTAATCCTGCTGGAGTGCCTGCTGCTGCTCCATGGGAGCCTGCCAAGCACAGACCTACCTTGCTCAGGGAGGGCCCTTCTTCTGCTGAAGGGCATCAAGGTCATGCCAGTGCACTGCAAAGTTCTTTATAGAGAGAGCGGTGAGGTGCTGGAACAGGCTGCCCAGAGAGGTTGTAGATGCTTCATCCCTTGAGGTGTTCGAGGCCAGGTTGGATGGGGCCCTGAGCAGCCTGGTCAAGTATTAAATGGGGAGGTTGGTGGTCCTCCATGTGGCAGGGGGGTTGGAGATTCATGATTCTTGAGGTCCCTTCCAACCCTGGCCATTCTGTGATTCTGTGAAACATGAATTGTGGCTAGGGAAACCTGAAAGCTCCAGCACTCTAAACTTCCTTCATATCCTATCACTTAGTGATCAGTTCAATGTGGAAGGGAAATGTGGGAGCTCTAAGGAGGCTCACTATCTTCTTGAAGCACTGAAGAAACTCAAACAACTTGATGGATGAGGTATGTCAGTGAGGAAACTGAGAATGGCAAGCCTGACTTCTTCCATAACTACCACCTTTTTCTCAATGACAGAGAAATACCTACATACTGCAAGGACCTAATCTACTTTTACACTGTCCCAAGTGCTATTAAATTTATTATTGTTATTATTATTTTTTGGGATCGCTTTACATTTAGCAATGCAGGTGAAGATTAAGTACTAAACTGTATCAACTGTACTGATGTACTGATGACAGCTGTAACAGAGACACAAAATGTAGCATGGGAATAAATCACAGCATGGAGACCAACGGGGAGAGGGAGAGAATCAGGAAGGTCAGAGTGGTCGGATAATAAAATAGTCAGCACATTTGTCTCAAGGGCACAGTTTGGTGGTGTATAACTCATGTGTGACCTGCCGGTATTGAATAATAGCCAAACTTCACCTCTGTTGTCTTCTCCTTGCTTCACCTCTCATCATGACATCTAGTGGAAGTGAAACTTAGACCAAGCCAAGATCAAGGGGAAGGGAAACCAAGAGATGGATGTTTATGGCTTACCATGTTCTCATCTGTGTCAGTTTACCAGTAACCAACAGCTAGGAGGACATCCGTCAATGTGTCCAAAGGTGTTGAAGAAATCAATATGATAAGTTGAGAGATGGTTAAAATCAGCACAGGGAGGTCAGTAAGCAAGAGAACTCAGGCTGAGACATTGAGAGTTGGCTGGTCCTTAGAAATGCAGCAGTGTACCAATTACCACAGCAAGAAACACAGGAGACCACCAGCTCCTTGGTTCATCGGTGTGGAAAAGGGGGGACATTCCCTGAGAGACAGCACCGAATCTGATAAGTCAAGGAACAGCGTTACTGCCAAGGTGCAATGAGGTGGTGAAGAAAAGAGTGCAGTTTCACTAAAATGTAAAGTGATGGTCTCTCCCCAGATTATACACACATTTTTTGGCTGGTTTGGTATTGTGAACTTTTACCACTAGCAGAACTCCAGCCTGTTCTATTTCGATAAGAGACAAGAGAGTGTTTCGCAAAACTTTGTGGCAGAACACGTAGCACAGGCCAGAGGGCTGTCACATTTGCAAAACTGGGTGAAATGTTGCAAACAGGCAGACTGGCGCCAATGGAGAGCAATTCCGAAAAACGAATGTCCGGACACTTCCTGGTTTCTGCCAGGCACCCAAACACCCTCCAGATACCCTGCTTTTAAAATACTCCAAATGCTGTCCGGCCTGACGAACCTCAAGGCATTGCCCCAGCACCCACAACAAGATATAAAAAGTAAATATAAAAAGTGAAAAAAAAAAAAAACCAAAAAAGAAGAAGAAGAAGAAGAAAAAGCCAGAAGTTTGGCTTTAAGTGTTTTTTTTAAAAATATTGGCTTTGCAGTTGATAGTTGTGCAGGAAACTTGCCATACCACGATACCAATGACTGAAAAGGCCACCGAAATGTCCCTCTTAGGGGCCACCCAAAATGTCTGAGTAAATGGCCATGCCATTGTGTGATTCCTTAAAATAAAATGACTATAATTGTGGTTAAGCTTCAGCAATCCAGGAGCCACATGAAAGAACATAAAAGCCACAGAATAACTTAGCTACATTGTCTACTGGGACTTTGCCAAGGCTATTTCAGTGATGATGAAATCTCTATCTCTGTAGAACTCACTCTCAATTTCAAACTCCCGGATCTCTCATTTACCTCTCCTGGAAATCAGCTGTATTGCCTTGAGTTCACTGGTGTTCATTCCCCCGCAGTTGAATCCCATTGTGGAAATGTAATTAAGGATAAGCTGTTCTCTGGCACCAACCCTATTCTGGAGGCCTAAGTCCCACCCCAAATTCAATGCAGACTTAAGAAGAGGCTCTCTGTTCCAAGGCATTGCTCTGGAGGGCATGGCTGTCCTTCTGAGTCACCCTGATAGAAAGAACTTCTGCCATGCAAAAGTATGCAATTAGTTTTGCTGGTGCCTGATCACATGCAAAGCCAAGCCAGATCACACAAGTGTAGGAAGGGGAAGTGTAGGAGAGCTGCAGTTTGTGACAGGAGCAACACAAGGGGCATGGCTGTGCAAGTAAATCCACGCAGCTGGTGCTCTTGTCCACTCTTCCACCAACAGAGCAGTAACAGGAGTAAAATAAACAAAAATTACCACTCACAACTGGAAACTGTACATCGAGAGTCATGCTTGGTGCTAAGAGATCTGAAAATGAATACAAACCTTTTTTTTTTTTTTTGCGAGTAGACTGGTGGAATCCCTGCATTTGGGTGAACTGCACAAAAAGTTCTGGTCTGTTTATGGGGCATTTGAGAATGTTCTGTCAATTCTTTTTCCCCACAGAATGCAAGCAACCACAAAGGAGAAGCTGTTTCCAGAGGTTATCAACTGACTCAGGAGCCTAAACTTGCAATTCAGAAGCAGCTTAAGGTGAGGGCTTTTCAGCAAGAAGGATTTCTAAGGCCTGTCAGTTTTTGAAAACAAGATTTTGGACCAGAAAGATTTAAACCTTCAAATGAAGTGTTTATACCCTCAAATGCTTGTTTTAAAGCTGCAGAAGTCCCACCCCCATCTCCACGTTTATACCCTGCTCCGTTCCTCTGCAGAGCGAAGCTGTAGGCAGCTGCAGCAGCCCTCTTGCCCTGCTCTTTGCGTATCATTCCTGAGTTATTAGGGCAAAGTCAGCAAGTGAGCAGAGACGAAGTTATGACATTCAGGGTCGGCAAGTACAGTAGCAGTGTAAACAGCAGACAGGTCCAGAAACTCCACTGCCGTCCCTTCTATCTTCACGACTCCTGCTTCTCTGCTGTCCTGCATCTCTGGATAGTTTCAAACCTGCTGCCAGCCCTGAGCTCTGCTCCCCTGGCAAAGCAGGTACAACCCCTTGCACTAACAAAAGTGTTTTTGTGGCAGGGGGAGGAATCCCTGCACATTACAAATGTTGGTTTCTCTTGTAAAACCTCCTCAAGCTGCCCTGCTGCTATATGGCCAGTGGTTAGAGGGAGTAGGACAGAAGGCCACCAAATGCTCTGCTACACACTGCATCTTCCACAGTTTGTCATAGGCCCTTTTGTACTGATTTTTAAACCTCCCACATGTCCATATCTTCCAGCCACCTGACTCATGAAACCTCCTTGGAAAAAAATGTGTTTACACTGATGAGAAAACTTTGACAACGTGAAAGCCATTGGCTTGAAACTCTAAAGACAAATAAATCCCCATGCCCCAATTACCTTTACTCTCAGCACTTGTGCTCTTTAAGGCATGCCTCCTCAAGTCTGACTCGGGTACGTGAGATAGCTGTAGTTGGCAGTAGCATGTAAGTGGCACTCAGGCATTGTGTTGCTTTCACAGAGGTGAATGCACCAACAAATAGGAAGGCAACACATAACGTGCTGCATTAATTGTATATAGTCCTGTAGCCAGGGAAGGGTCTTTGCGTATGTCAGCAGGGAAGAACCCAGAAAGACAGGCACAAGATACAAAACTGCTATTCCTCCTTTCCTCTCTCCTCTCCATTCAAGGCATTTCCAGAGAACACAATTAAGGATGGTATTTATTTATTTCTTTGAATGAAAAAGAAAAATTGTGCTTGTGATTTGGGGGGAGAGCTGCCAGAAGAGGAACTGGAGCCCTTCCAACACCTCACAGTCTAGTAGTTAAGCATTGCCTGAATTGGGCACCAGGGAATCTTGAGTCCTGCTTTCTTCCACTCACTGGTTTATAACTCTTGGCATTTAAAAGGCACCTTGTAAACATTTATTTCATTGTTCTTCAGCATATAATTGACTCATTTGCCTGCTTACCTTGTTAGAGGGAGGAAAGCACCCTGCAAGAAGTTTTCTTTTTTTTTTTTCCCAGCAGCTCCTCTCCTGCTGAGGAGCAATGGCACCAGAAACTCTGTGTCTTCTGCTTCATGCAGGCACCTGTTCCCTTGAAAGCAGGAGGATGTCACCTTGCAGAGGGTCTTCTGTCTGTGTTGCCAGCTCTTCCCCCACACCTCTATGGCACCCACATATCTGCCGACATCAGTCCCACCTCACTAATGAGCCAAGCCAGAATTTTCCACATGGTTGGCTCAAGTGGGACTGATGTAGAGATGTTGTTGCCTCCTCCCAGCCCTCTCTGCTGAGAAATGTGGCGGTGCTTTTTTTATTCAGCATGTTCATGTTATCTACGTAAGGGTGGCACACACACCATCCTGTCCCCGGTGCATATGGGGTTGGCTGTCTCCCTGATCAAATTGATGTGCCTTTTTTTAATGTTTCCTCATTGTCATTACTTGCACTTAAGGTACAGGCTAGGGCTTGTTCAATGCTGCTTCTCTTTTCCATCTTACATACAAAGTTAGCAGAGAAATTACCGAATTCCAGTAAGGGACTGAGTGACAAATCTGCTGGTTAATCATTTATTGCTGGGTGAACCTGCTGAATAGCAAATATGCTAAAAAGAGGAAAGGAAAGAATATGGCAAGAGATTAACTGAGGACAGTCAAAAGTCAACCAGAAGGGTGCAAGGATGAGGCTGGAAGGTCAAGTGGCAAGCAGGAAGGCTACTGCAGGGTAAACACTGCCTCTCAGAAGCATAGCTGCCATAGCCTGGACACAAACCACAGAATGGAGCAGATGCACTGCCTCACTCCCAGTTCAGTCCTTTCTGCTCCATGTTTGCAGGCACTGTGGTCTGTATAACGAGCTACTGCCTCCAGATGAATTTAGTGGCTTGTATGCCTAGAAGAGCTTTTTCGATTAAGTTTCTTTTACCTTTCCAAGCCTTGGGTCTTAGCTGTCTCCAAAAAACATACTCCTCACTAGGAGAGTGCTGTCATGATCCTTACAGCCACCAAAACCCACATTTTCTCATACAAAGTAGGTGTTCTCATCAGTGGCCCCAACTGTCAGTCCTGGGGCGCTGAGGTGGTAGAAGGGGGAATCTACTTAAGTAGCATCTACTCAAGGAGCAGCAACTGTGGCCACTACCAACAATTATCTAAGTAACTACTCAAATGGGTTGTAGGCATGGCCACATGGGCAGAGTTTATGGTATGTTGTTACTGTCAGTGACTGACAAACTATGGCCTCACAGCAGTAATACAGGTAGGCAGCAATCCCATGTGAGCTGGACAGGGCTTCACATCATGCTATACACGCCTCCAGCTAGGGAAAGCAGATGGGAACAGCACCCCAGGGGCAAGGAAAGAGCTCCATTTTGTCCCCTGTTGACACAGCAACTGAATGCCATTGCCAGCATGCCCAGGGCATGGTGGCGAAACATTGTACCATGGGATATCTGCCCAGAAAGTAGGGTATTTATTTTGAAATGAGCACAATACTTAGTGAATGCCACAATTCAGAGAGGGAAGTACTTCAGCCAACATAAACAAAGCAGTTATTGATATATTTACATGACAGAAGTTCCTGACTTGAATTATGACTGTCCACTGGATTCATTCTTCATTTTTTTGCTCATCACCTTAGCTTTTAGTGTTGATCTAGATGCAGAAGCAGTTCTGTGAATTTTGGTTGATCATCCTACAGCTCTGTTAGCATTAAAAAGCTCTGATGAAGCTTATGCTGGTACTATCAGGCTAGCTGTCTTCAGCCATGCCACTTCTGCTATGGAGAGGGCTGCGAGCACCACTGCTTACCCTTGCTCCAGCCATTCTGTGAGACCTTTGGTTTTATCTGAGGTCAACAGCATGAGGTGGTGGGAAGGTGTCTTCAGGCAAAACAGGGTGAAAGTAGAGCCTGTTTTCTGCATCCTTCTCCTGAGGCGAGGGGTGGTGAGCAGTTGTGTATACCTTAGCCAGAGAGAAGAAGGCTACACCCATTTCCTGATGGTGAGCAGAAATAGCAAATACTCCCTGCCACAGGAGTCTATCTCCTCTCTTGGACTGCATTGGCTGGCCATTGCTTTGCTCATTATTTCTGTGAAGACATCTTAGGCTGTTCCTAGACCTTTTCAAATACTCGAACAAAAGTAATGCTCTCATCTATGCAGCCATCAAGAAATAGAGCAACAGAGACACAGCTCAGGCTTTTGCTATCTTACTACCAGCCTTCATGCAAGCTGCCAGAACGTAGCTCTTTTTACTCCACATGCTCTTGCAAAATGGGTGTGAGCTTAAAACAACAGGAGATTTAACACATTTTCTTCCTCTTCTGTACAAGATCCTGGTTTGATTTTCAGCTGGCTGGGAGGGAAGATAAGTTAGGAACGGGAGCAGAAACTAGTTTACCATCTATCTGAGTACGCAGCAAGCTGGCCCTTCAAAGGCAGAGAAGAGTTTTTTCAAAAAGGCAGTGGGCTTTACAGCCTCTTAAAATAGTATGAAGTGAAGGAATGAAACAATCTACTGCCTATTTGATGGTTCCAGAAGGATTATATTGCTTCACAGTGTGCATGGTAAAAACAAGCAAATACAAATATATCTCTTCTCCTCTCACCCTGGTCAATGCTCCATCAGGCACAATGTCCATCATGTGACTGTCCATCTGGCAAACTTCCAGCCTAGCTCTCCACAAAATGTTGCTGGATATTTTGGGTTCCTCCACTTAATTTTTCACCTTACAGACCCTGCCGGCCTTAGTAATCCAGTAACTACTGTTATAGAATTGTAGAATCATAGAATCTTGTAGGTTGGAAGACTTTTAAGATCATCACATTCAACCATCCACCTAACAGTATGCAAGTCCACTGCTAAACAATGTCCCTAAGTGCCACATCCACGTGTCTCTTAAACACCTCCAGAGATGGTAACTCCACCACCTCCCTGATCATAACTTCCATAAAGAAATTCTTCCCGATATCCAATTTAAACTTTCCCTGGCACAAATTGAGTCTGTTGCTTTGAGTTCTATCACTTTCCTGGACACATTTCTGTCTCTAGAAGCCCAGAACATACTAGATTTCCCATCAAAGCACTAGGAAGCCATAACTCTCATTGTGCAAACCTAAGCTCTTCACAAAATAAGTCTATGATATCAAGGACATGACACCAATTGAGACTTACCTCCATCCCAAGCAGACTAGAGAATGGGGACTGAGATGCCATGTAACTGAGAGAAGGTACTGGAGTTGTGAACACAGCTATAAAAAGGCGAGTGCCACTGCATGCCAGAGTTGGACCCTCTGTTCCCCTGTGCCATTTCAGACCAGGGAGTCAGGTGTGACGAGGCCTTCAGCTCCACTGCTGCACGGGGGGAATTTCAGCCATTTTATTCTTTAGAACTGACAGTTTAGCCGTAGAAAATATGAAGCTCTCTTCCTGGGGGACTTTCTAGGAATTCACTTCAGGACGATTCCTGTTGCTGAAAAGGACATGTATCAAAGCGTTTTATATCCTGTGGGAGGAGAAGGGGAATTCTTTTGCAGACATCGTCTCTTCCTTATGTAATTTAAAAAGTCGATGGGAAACGAATCCAGACATGAATATTTATCTTTGTCTTCCTGGTAAGCATTTTACTGCACTAATTCCCTTGGCCTCCTCCCAATTTGCTAATAGAGAGAACCCAGATACACTGGCTCCCCATAAAGACTTGGGTACCTGGGGACATGTAGCCTGGGAACCTGTTGACCCTCACATTGTCTGACTGGGCTGATACATGCATCTTCATCTAACGTATTCCCCAAAGACTCACCCCTCAAAGAAGTGTTTTCCATAAAGAGTAATGCTGCAGTGATTCTATTAAAGAATAGTGCTGTGAAACTGCTGGCTGGTCCCTTCCCACACAGCACCCTCATCCTGGAGATGTGTCTAAGTGGGTATGATGGAAACGGATCCATCAACCCAGCTGCATCAGTTTTAGATATTATTGGGACACAGGCCTCCTGTGGTCCTGCTGTCACCTCTAATGACCAAATAATCAGGGCTTGGGAAGGGACCACAAACACTCCCCAAGGCAGTAGAGACAGCCTCCTGCTGTGCCTTCTGCTTCCCATATGCTCTCACCTCTAGGCAGACCCTGTGTCTTTGCTACCAGTCCTCCCATTCTCAAGGATGCTGCTACCTCCTCTGACTATTAGGTGCAAGAGAACTCCTGCCCTCTTCAACAGAACTTTTTTTTTTTTTTGTACAAAAAGCTCTGCTCAGAAACAGGTACACTTTGCAAAGCTAGGGACCACCAGGTTAGGAGGAGCAGATGTTGGCCTTCTCTGTATAACTATTTTCCCTCCTAGGTGCAAACACTAAGATACCACCTTTACAAGCTTAAGGCCATCTACCTTTAACCCAGAGGTTTTCTATCCACACAAAACAAACTGTAATCTGTAACCTGCGCATGTTTAATATTTCTTCCTGTTCTCCCCATGCCTATTTGCCACTCTGTATCCAGCCTGTCATGAACGTGCAATTATTCATTTCCACCTGTGGTGTTTTCTCCATCGTAACTGCTCACTTCACAAACCTTAATGAGATTAAAGTTAACATGATGGAATTAAGACTCAGCTTTTAGTTTCTCTTCCAATTTTGGATGCTGCTCAGTCTGGATCCCCCCCATCCCACCTGGTGTCCCTGTAATGGCAAACTGTGATGGCACCTCAGTAGTTAGCAGGCTGAGCCAGACACTCCTCAAAAGCTGACTCCAGGCATGTTGTTGACATGCACCAATGGAAGTAAAGACTCCATTCTGAGCAGGAGCAACCTATTCTGAGATGGCTGTTCCTTGCCATCCATCAGTGACTTCCTGTCACCTCTCAATAGTTTCTCTTTCTGAGCAAGCATTGCTCAGCTGCTCAAAGAGCATCTTCACTTTCTGGACGTGTGCATCAGAATGAAGTGGCTCAGGCTGGTCACAGCAGTAGTTCGCCAGCAGTGCACAAGAGCTGTGGGGATGGGAGAGCAGCCCAGCAGGGAGCAGAGGCAGGAGCTCTGCCAGGGTAAACCCTACTCAATGAGTCAGTGCCCTTAACCGGCTCATATTACCTTACGCAGAGTTAACGTGACTCAGATACTACCTGATCACCTGATATCTGTGATAATGCTATTACATGTCTACTTGGGAGCCAACGATGTCTTACTATTCTCTGAAAGTGAAAGAGTTGCACAGGGCATGATGGAGAAACACAGTGAGTCCAAGGGAGATGCATGAAGAGATCACCCTTCTTCCCCAGTTCCTGGACACCCTAACCCTGTCTGTAGTCTGTGAAAATGGAGGATCACATATCAGAAAATAGAGGTGGGAAAATATGGAAAGGAAGAGGTTAGAAAATAAACATCCAAAAGGAATGTTTTTTTGGGCTCTGAGAAACAAAACTGATGGAAGACAAGTTTGTTCTCTTTGACTATGCAAGTGTTCCACAGAGAAGAAAGGAATAAATTGTTCACATTGCCCACTTGGACAAGAGATCTGGGATGAGGCTGTTGTAAGGGAGAGCTGGGGCTGGAGAGTGAAGACGCAATGTCTTCAGGAACCTGTGATCTACAGTGCATGGGGAGGTCATGAAAGTTGTGTCGGTCACATCTGTTTTAGGCAGTGTTGACTCTCTTTTGACAATGGGGTGGACCTGGTGACCTTCCTCTCCTCCTACCTCCTGCCTTTCTACACTGCAATCAGCATGCTCCTCCTCCCTGCAGTCTGAAGTCACATCCAGCCACAAAGCAGAGAAGGGCTCACCATAAGACCTCACACATCTGAAGATCAGTGGAGCAGCTGCAGGGAAAGCCTTACTCAGCGAGGGTTCCCTGGGGCAGCACAGCTCCCCAGCTGTGCACGTGGCAGCTTTTTGGAGCTTAAGATATGGTTAGCTCTGGATAACATTTTGTAGCAAGTATAGCTGCTAATAACATATTGATCACCTTCCAGAGAAGTGTCAAGATCCTTCTCCAAGGCAGTCAATGAAAATACTGTAAAAACAAATATGTGTGTGTATATATACATACATGTATGTATATACATGCACATGTAGATCACTCCAAATTTAATGCCTCCTGATTTATTTCCATAGAAACTACAGTAGATACAAAGAACACAATAACACTATTTGATAGAGCACATTCTCAGCTAAAAAACACTACTTTTCAACATAGTCATATTCCTTAGCTCTGCACTTTCACCAGCAATGAACAAGAGCCTGCATGGCGCACTCATCAAAATTTGCACCAGCAGAGGTGACCCACTGCTTCACAGCTGCTATGACAGCATCATTGATAGGAAAATGTTGCCCATGCAATCCAGCTCTCCACTGTTCAGCCTCCATAATCATTCAGCAAGTGTCAATGAATGTCAGTGGGTGCCATTTTTTTCTCCATGGAGGAATTCAGTGACACACCTTTGCTTCATATGCACTTCCATGTCAGACACTGTTTTGTCAGACTGCTCCTCTGCTGCCATCTGTCACACAGCAACAACATGCAATGGAATATTGGTGGGATGGTTCAAACTCTACTGCCATACCACCAAGCATCTGCCCCTGATGTTGTGGGCCAATATAATAACATAGCAGTCATTGCTTTCAGAGCTGCCTACATACGTGTATGTATGTATATGTATGTATATTTTTAATATACAAATATATATACACATATATAATTCATTAATTTCATTGCTTTGACCTGTGTGTACACACACACACGCACATACATATATACAAAGCAATATCATTTTCCTAAACTTGTTCTCAGAAATCAATTAATCATTTTAGCCTTTTTTAAAAAATAATTAATTAATCACACTGAACTAAGGGACCTAGAATGGAAAACGTTAGGCTAAATACTTAGTGACTGGCAATGTTATGAGCAACTATGAGGGAAAAAAACAAACCACAGAATAACACAAAGAACCGGCTAACTTTATGCAGCACTGCCCCTAATATACAGATGGCATTTTCACAAGGGAAAGCCTCTCCTGTTGAGTTTATCACCATGGTAATGCTAGAACCAACTTAGTGGGAGCTTTGCCTAAATAAAAGCTAAGAAATATATTGAGTAAGGATTTGGATGTTGCCTCATAAAATAGTGGTGTAAATAGAGTGCAATGACACCAGGTGTTGTGTCTTACGAGGGCTGCACTTCCTTGTCAGTCAGGAAGCCCAGGTAGTTTACAGAGCACACGAGATCAGGAAGTCCATCAAGATGTTCCTGGCACAGATTAGTCACAGGGCTATCTATCCAAGGGTCAGTCACATGCATGGAAAATAAAAAATAGCAGCTGATGATCTGTTAGTCTCCAAGCACAGTCAATGTGCACAGTAATGCTCCATGAATCACGCAGTGCACACATGCAGGCCTCCTCTCAGACTGAGACTCCTTCATGTCAAGAAGAGGATTTCTGCATAAATCCAAACAGTGAAGTACAATGCTGAATTACTGAAAAAAAAAAAAAAAGAAAAAAAAAGAGGACCTCTCACAGAACTGCCAGCATCGTTTCCTTTACAGGCAGATGGCAAAATTGCCATAAAGAAGCACTTGAAGAAGAATTTGCCAGTAACACTTGGAGGGCTGTAAAGAGACCATCCGTTTGAATTGGAGAAGGAAATGTCAAACCAGTAGCTCCAAACTGTTATATCCCTGTACTTGCTGTCCCCAGGGAGGGAAGTCATATTTTTGCTGCCTGGGGACACATCAGTGCACAGTCATGTCTAACAACCCAACTGTTCCAGCATCACACCTGCAGGGAGATGGACCAGCATAACACAGTCAGGGAGGTACAGGACTCAATAACTAGAAAACTGTAGGTTCCAGTACTGTTCACAGTATGTTTTGCTTTCTTCAAGACTCCTTCTGCTGCAGAATCCCATCAGAAGAACAGACATAGAAATAGGGAGTGTGAGTGGCACCTTCCCCAGATAGATTCACACTTCTAAGGCACAAAGAAGCTCCAGCTCTGTGGAGTAGAGTTAATGATGATCCATCACTCCCTGCTGGGCTTGAGAGATAGTTTGATGTACTCACTCTAGCAAAACCACCATCAACAACATCGTTACCACCTTTCTGGCAAGGCATAACACCTGATGGACAGTGCATGGTGAATATAGAGCAATGAAACAGTTCTGGAGACACTGTAGGCTTCATAGGGAGACCAGAATGCAGCATCTGTTGTGGGAGTAGCACAGCATCTATCCTGGCTCTTTCACAGCCAGCTCACTGCTTTTCTTCACATGTATGGGGGCTTGTGAAGGTGCTGCCTCCACCCAGAGCCCACAAGAGCCCTAGGGTCAATACCATCTGCATGCTGAAGGGATTTCATTTCACATCTCTAGGGAAAGATGGACCAATAGGATGTGTGCAGGTAAAACCATTCCCCTGCTATCATGAGGGCTCAGTCAGATTGGGAACAGGAGGTCCAAATATTCTCTACAGCCAAAAGTACACTCTGCAACCTCGAGATCCTTGCTGCAGCATCTCTTGTTCCTCCAGCACAGCTGGCTCACAAAGGTCTGC
Source organism: Lagopus leucura (assembly GCF_019238085.1). Lineage (NCBI taxonomy): Eukaryota > Metazoa > Chordata > Aves > Galliformes > Phasianidae > Lagopus > Lagopus leucura. The sequence continues at coordinate 73,045,772 of NW_024962252.1, read as the reverse complement.
AATAGACATGATGAGCTATCCTTACACCAGCTCCACTCCCAGAGCCCAATCCTGCTACATTCCCACTGAAGCTGCTGAATGCAGATGATGCAACAGGTATTTGTGTCACTATCACCGCAGAAGGATTCCTTTGCTTGGGATAACTTCTCCATCAGCGTTATCTAGAGAGTGCAGCTGTACCTTGTACTGTGAAACAGAGATCTCAGTCTCATGAACTCTGTTGGCATCAACCACTGTCACATCAAAAATTGTCCCTGCTACTTCTTGTGTGATCTGGGTAATGTGCCAAAAAGCAGAGGCCATGTGAGGGCATCCTTAAGTGTGAGCACACACTTTCCCTAGAATGACAGCTAAAATATTCGCCATGACATATTAAAATAAACCAATCCTCCCTCCTTCAGAGCCAACTTGTGAACATGTAGGGTGTGTGCAGTCAGATGAATGTCATTGCCAGATAACAACATCTCGCACAATAATGCAGTGTGAAGAGCCAAAGTGAATGCCAGTGAGTGATCACTGTCACGTCAGTATATTGCAAAATAGAGACTGCTCTGTTTGCTGTTGCTGCACTGTGATTTTACAGAACCTCAACACTCACCCATGGGCAGCCTCCACAGGGAGTATTCCTCCTTTTCATTTGTCCTTGACCATATCTTTAACCAGGTGATTACAAAAACAATCGTGTGCAGGGAAGGGAAAAACTGTAGCTGCACAATAAAGCAAGCATGGCTTAGAAACTGTTGTCCAGAGCACACAGCAAGAAAACTTTTGGCTGAAGCAAGAGCTTGTTAGAAATCACGGCACTACGTAGTTGATGATCATTCAAGAAGTGGGTCGGTAATTCTCTAGCCAAAATTCCTGCTTCCATCATCTCATTTCTCAATTTAACTTTGAACTGTGCCAGTTTCCAGTGAAAGTCTAAATAGATGTCCAGTGGAGACACAACCACCATGGCTGGGGAACAGAGAAGGAGTCAGCCTTTTCAAATCATGGAAGTACCCATAAGAAAATAGCTAATTTCACAACATATGAGAGGTTGTAATATGCCTCCTCTTACTGGGAAAGACACAGTCTTTCCAGAGCAGATTTCAATCCAAGGGAAATATTTATTTTAAAAGATAACAAAGGATTCACAGTTGCATTGTTGAGAATAAGAAGGTAACAAGCAAGGCCACGCAAGAGGAGCTCCTCACTCATTGCCCACGTACATTCAGGGAGTGCCTCAACCCAATCCAACATCTGTCCAGGTATTTGAGCAATGACTTCAGCAGAGATCAGCACTTGGTAAACATTTCCTATCTGAGCTGGGGCAGCACAGACGGAGTCGGGGCAGCAAAGAAAGCGTAAGCTCAGGTTGTACCTGTACAACAGCAGGAGGTCTGAGAGCAGCAGCTTGCAGCTAGCTGAGGTCCACAGCTGAAGACATATACCCAAGGGTGATACGCCGTCTCTCTGAAAGAGCTGGGCTATGTAGGAGATGCTGCACATTCACATGCCCTCCAGAAATGCTCAGAACATCTCTATAAATGTCCGCGGGTTTCCTGCATTACACAGAGCTTGGGTTTGTGAGGCAATAAATCACTGTTCCAGAGATATTTTTGTTGCATAGAAAAATCATCATTAACAAACATTACACATTTTGCAGTGTCCAGTGGGAGCATGCCAGGATTTGATTCTTGCAAGTTGGTTTCTTGGCTTTCCCTCACTGAAGAGGTCAGAATAGTTCCACTCTGATTTTTAACTCATCTGGCTGCCTTTTCTATCCTTCCCACAAATATTGTGCTCTGCAACTCCCATTTATAGCTCCAAACTTTTTTCTTTCCTTTTCCTTTTCCTTTTTTTCCTTTCCTTTTCTTTTTTCTTTTTTTTTTTTTTTTTTTTTTTTGGAGGTGGAGAGTGCAGCTTATTTTGCTAGTACTCCTTCCCAGGAACGTTTAATATTGTAAATCCAATAATTCTCTTGTGGCCATAGATTTAATCGAGGAACCAGCATTCTGGGAGCAGTTCATACATCTCACCAAAGCTCAACTGGGTTTATTAGAATAGGAGAAAAAATAAAGTTTCTTCAAGATATATCGGAATGCATCACCTATGGTTTTATTACAATTAATTCCTCATTGCCTTGGGTAGGTGTTCTAAGTCTGGAGGACAGAGCTAAGAGAGTGTATTCAAACCATAGAAGCAACAGCCTGAAAGGAGCTATGAGAGTATTTCAGTCATCACATGGTCTGAGAAGCATCCTGGCCATTTCTTTGTTTCTGAGACAGAAAGTGAAAGTTTGTTGAGGGAACAAAGGCAGAAAAGCTGGAGGGATGTGTCATGGCCCAGGCAGGGGCTGGAGAAACACCTTATGGAGAAATTTGCAGACCCCTACTGGGAAGAAAGGAGCTTAATTCCCATTGCAGAGGCCCTGTATGACAATGAGACACACACTTCCTCTGTGACACATTGGAAACAATTTCAGCTGCAGTTCCCCCTCTGGAAAAGGGAGCATCTGATACTCATGTTCCACTCATCTCTGCATGGATCAAACAACCCATGGAGAGCCCGGAAAGCACAGAGCAGCTCCTCCAGCAGGGCACATCCAGGTGGCCTCATTGACTTTGCACTGTCCTGGCTGGGCTACGCCTCCCGTGCCGTGTTTCCTGAAATAGGGATGTCTGGCTCGAGGAGAGCAGGCTGTCCTAGCAGTGTTTAGAAGCGATGTAAGTGGAAGGCATTTTTACATGAGCTAATTTGACATGGAGCATTTCAGGAACTTGCCATTTATTCCATTCACATTTCTAGCCAGAGATGGTGTCTTTATTTTTATGGTTTGTGAAAAAAAAGAAAAAAGAAAAAAGAAAAAGAAAAAGAAAAAGAAAAAAAAGGTGGGGGGGAGGGGGGGAGAGAAAGGGAAAAAGAAGGGGGAAAAAATTAAAAAGAAAAAAAAACAGCAGTTAAAAACAACAACGAACACTGAGCAAATAACAACATGTGTGGGTGTGTAACACCCCAACCACACGGCTACAGCAACATTTGGTCCCACTGACCTTTTTGCTCAAATTAAGATAATTACTCAGCTACTGACAATAATGTGCTGGTTCACATCTGTGGGTTAGTCTATAGAGAGGTACGTGATAAATACTTTATAGTTTGACACATGGAGGTGACTCCAGGTTTGAGCCAAAGTCTAAGGACAAACTGTCCTTAAGTGCAGAATGATTAAACCTTCATTAAATGCAAAAGATAGAAAGATGGAAAGATTGATAGATAGGTAGAAAGACAGACAGGTTCTACATATGTTAAAATAGACCTAGTCAGGAAATTTCTGCTATAATTTATTCCTGAGGGAAAGAGACTTCCTACAGACCTCAGCAGTTTTTGTTTCCCAAGGGATTTGTTTTTCATTTTTCCAGTAGGAAAATCAAACCCATGTATTTAAAATCAGATAATTCAGTGTGAATGACGATACATTATGTCTTTGACTTGGCCCAAAATACTCTTTGAGTACATTTGCATACTATGATGCATCGTCTTCTAAACATCTGCAATTCTTTCCCATAATACTTCTGGTTCATGTGAGAAAATGCAGCTACTGCTCAGCCTGGGTCATGTGCCTCCATGCAAAAATTCTTTGTAATGCTGAACTGACTCAAGCATTCAGGCAAAATGAACAATCTGACTCAGAACACTGCAACCTTGAACAGTCACATAGGCCATTCCCCTCAGACTTGTCAATAAAAGCAATTTCCTGGAATGAAAGTTTTAGAAAACGTTTCAGAAAATACTTCACTTTCAAAAATCTTTATATTTCAAATCCAAATCTCAGTCTTTTCATAAAACAAATGCTGAAGCATCTATTTCATTAAACAGAAATTCTGATTTCTGTTCTGTTTTCTTGCTATGAAAGAAGAAAACACAGATCAAGGAAAAAAAAAAAAAAAGGTAGTGTTTTCCTACCTCAAGTTGTAGGGTTGATGGCTGCTATCTAAAACAAAAAAAAAGCTCTAACCTGGAGATCATATAATTTACATATGTACACAGTGTTGACTACCCTTAAATGAGTCTTAGAAACTTTTGCTGCTTGAGCTTGGATATTGCATCCTTGCACTATTTCTCCTTACAAAGGCGAAAGTGCCCACAGCACACTGCTAATGCTCATTTTCTTTTTACAGTGATGAGACGCACAAGTCCTCAAGTGATAAAGTTTGTTGCATATTAAATTCTGGCATTGAGTACCATTCGGAGCGAGCACCAGGAGCTCGCTAGCAAAGCAGCAAGGTTCACCCTGAGGCCTAGTTTCTTCTGGCAAACCCTTCTGGTTCCGAGCCACCTGGTCCCAAGGCTCCGTTCATGTTTGCAGCTTGCCACTGTAATTTGCACACTCACAGTTTGACACCTCTTGGTAAAACAAGGGTAGTTTTGTAGTGAGGATTTGGGAGTTCGTCTTTGTTCTTCTCAAGGGCTAGGGGCACCTTCGTGTTCACAGATGTGTTTGGCAATATTCACTGACTCTGGTGCAGTCTAGACTGGAAGATGGAAGTTTTACCAACTTGCTAGTTTTGATGCAGGTACAGAATAGGCCTTTAGGAAGAAACAGATAACCCCGGGGAGAAAGAGGAGCTGAAATGAGACCTACGAACCTGAAGGCAAGAAAATGTAGAATATGTTGGCTTCTTGTGGACACACTCCAAGCAGATGAGTGGAATATTGGTGGAAGTCAGCACTTCTGTCTTATTCATAGTGGATTTGAACTAGTCCTCTCAGCTAGATCGTCAGCTGAGGATATCTGGGGTCAAAGCTTCCAGGGTGGAAGCGGTTGTCAAGCAGCACAGCTCCCTAGGATGTTTTAGCTTAGCAACAGAAGAATCACAGGAACCAAAAAATGGGTCCTTCCCTGTAGCTGACTTAATCAGACGGTAGCTATCCCTGAGTGACTTTTGCCCTGTGCTCTTCATAGATGTCCACTGCCCTTTGGGTCAATCTAAGACAAGCTTTGAGACTAATTCCATAGTCCAAGCTGCTAAATCCATGCATTGATTTACCCTTTGATTGTTTGCTCCTTGAAAACACATGCCAGAAATACATGTGGGGTTTTGGTTTTTCTGGTGGTTCTGGAGGTCTCACCTCAATCCAGAAGGCAACAAGTCTCTACCACCTCACAACTCCCTCCTGGTTTTCCATCCCCTCACACCAGACCAAGAACAGCAAGCAGAAAAAATCCAACAAAACAAAGCCAAACAGCTTCCCACTGTTATTTTAAGCTAGGAAATGCAATGGGAGGAGGTGGGGGGAGAACAAACTACTCTGCGTAAGCTGGGAAATCATTTAGTTTTGGCCGATGGCCCCTTGTGGCTGTGGTTTCCACAATGTCTCTGTATTCTATCTGTGTCAAGATGGAACCAACCTCCTGAAATAGACTGAACAAGCTAGACAGGAGCTATTTTAATATTTGGAGCTTGTTCTATTTAGACTTTGCTGAGTGAGGGGAGAGGGTAGAAGATGAGAGACAACAAACCAGGATGATGTTATTTTAATGCATGCAGCAGAACTGTCAAAACGTAGCAGTTTGGCTGCCTTAGCACACACCCCCATCCACACCATGGCTACTACGTGCAAGGACGCACTGAGCTAGCACCCATGCAGACCAGAATTAACCTAATTTCTGTATGCACAACTCTTACTGGAAAAGCATCATGGTTTCTTTCATGTCACACCAAGGATGAGTTAATGCCTCCAAATGTGTTTGTGCAAGGCATGATGGATGACCCAACAAAAAGTGAGAGGGACCTTCGTGACATGAGACACAAACACATCAGTCCTCCCAGCCATGCCCCTAAAATAACTTGATCATCGTGGCTCTGCTCAGAAGAAGGGGACTCAGCATCAGGTGTTTCAAAGCTGGGAATCATGACGGGACAGTACAGTCTCTAGAATTCCAGGTGCTTTAATGCAACACAAGTTCTGATTCTATCTGGTGCTGTGTGATAATAAGGTAGAACTTTCAGATATTTCATGCACTGAAACAACAGACCAGTTTTCTCCCTAGGCCTGCCTGGTTCCTGGTTTCATAACAGCTCAGACCATAACTTCCACTCAGTTCTTCACTAGTTTTGCAGCATTTAATAGTCTGTCTTGAAAGTGTTCTCCCAGACAACTCGCCAGTGTCATCTGAGACTCTCAAATCTCAGTGCAGGAGGAAGTATAAACATTTGCACCTAGAGTGTTTTCGTACATTTCTGTATGGGAGAATTTATCCTAGTGTCTTGCTGATGACACATTATACTGAGGGGCCAGCCCCTCCATGACAATCTGGAAATAAATTATTGTCAGTATCCTGAGAGGCCTGATATCATAACAGCACAAAACAGCGGATCAGCTGTACCCCTGACACATAACAGGCTCCTTTTCTTTAACTGAAGAGACAAAGACCATTTAACATCTTATATTACCTCTAGGTTTCCCTGGAGACCCACAAGGACAGGCTGAATGGGGTTTTGAGCACCTTAGTGGAGTTGTAGGTGTCCCTCTTCATTGCGGGGAAGTTGGACAAGATGGCTTTTAAGGGTCCCTTCCAACTCAAATGATTCCATGATTCTAGATTGGTCAGAGAATAACATGCTCTAAGGAGGATATTTGTCAGAAGCAGACAAAGACCCTTTGGCCTCCTCTTCTATTGCTAAAGTCACAGGGCAAATATCTTTTACTACCCCAGTATCTGGATTTCTCTTTTCCTTTGCACACCTTCTGTATTAAATAATTGCCTGAATCCCAAGTGACACCTCTACATTATACAGCAAATCAGACCAAAAATATATGTGTGCCACTATGCTGCTTCTTCTTTCAAGGTTAACTCTAATTTCTTTGCCCTTGCAATCATACCTCCCCAACACTGCCAGTGAGGTCATCTTCTCTATCAGATGGAAAGAGCTAAAACGTGACATGGGAGATCTCAACTCCTTTGGCTGCTTATCTCAGTACCTGCGGCCAAAACAGAAAGCTTACTCAGGCTGCCAAATAAAAATACTTCTTGTAGGCACATTCCTTGCAGAGTGCATGAAAGAGCAAGAGGAGACAGCAAGGGAGGGCAGCAAGCGACAAGCAGATTGAAATAAAAGAAAAAAATAGATTAGATAGGCAGGTAGATAGAAACAGATGAGACAGTGGATGAGAAAAAATAATGCAGGGGAAGACCTATGAAAACAGAGATGAGTGACACAAGGGACATACTTGTTGTTTTACTAGCAGTAAATGTCACTGCAGACAATACAACTGTATGATGCAGTGCTTTCTGAGGTATGCTCAGTGAAACTTTAGCCTTATTGAAGACTATGGCCAAAATCCCATTGAATTTAGTAATGCCAAGACAAATGGGGCTGCCTCGTGTCTCCCAGCACTAGCTCTGGCCCTTCAACCTGTCAAAATCACTCCTGCAACCTGACGCTTGTTCTCCAGTTTCATCCATCACTCTGCCAGAACAAGAACCAAAGGAGCAAGGAGGGAATAACCGCATAAATGGCCAATGTGTGTTTTTCCCATCTTCCATGTATGGTGACAATCGGAGCGGGCAGCTAAGAGCAGAATTTAGCACCTGCAGCCCATCACCCTTCAGAAAGTTCTTCAGACCCAGCAGCATTTCCTTCTCAACGTCACTGCATCTTGTGTCTGCCTAGGGAAAAGGAACAATTCCTAACTTCTACAGAGGGTTCCTACAAAGTTTCAGCTAGTTCAGAGCTTTAACCAAAGTAACTGGAAAGATTTCCACCACTTTGGGGAAGCACAGTGTGCCGTGACACCGCACTGATGCAGAGTGGCAGACGTACCACAGCCAGCAGAGCCAGCTCTCACAACAGAAAGGACTCCGAGAGCCTGCTCTGTCTTATTTTTCACTGTGATATGATTACACAATGGTCATAGCTGTGCAACGTGGCAGGGCACAAAAACTTCAAAGCAGAAAGGGCTCCTTGCAGTGCGGAGCTACCACAGCGCAGAACCCAGCTCTCTACCTTTCCCTTGCTTCCCACTTTATACCCAGTTAAGTTCAAGGTCAGAGCCATTACCTTCAGGGTGTCCCACTGCAAGGGCCTAGGTAACTGAAGGGCCAGCTAGCACTTGACTTCTGCAGCATTCAGGAAATCTCAGCTGCAAGATGAGCCCACTTCCAGATGGCTGGAACAGACTCAGAGCCACTCACAGAGGGATCTTCTGCAACAAGACACCGCATGTCTTTCTACTTCATGTCCTTCTTTTGTCCTTCAAAGATACAAACCAAAAGTGAAAGGAAAAATAAACACCTGAAACACCCACCTGTGTTCTGACAGCAATCATATGTGCTGCTGGGGCTGCTCAGGTGGTCAGAATAGCAGGTGATAAAGGGGTTGTAAGGATCTTTGCACAGAATGCTCAGTGTTTCTCAGCATGGTAGGAAAAAAAAAAAATTCTGCTTTCCTGGAACAAACTGCTGGGTCAAATGGATGGGAGGAATCCACTTTGCTGCTATTTCTGCAGCGGGAGTGAGGGGAAAATGTTGTTCAACTCCTCTCAGTAGCTGCATGTCCCAGCACCCCTACTCTAACCTCAGACAAAGAGAGAGGAGAGGAAAGGAAGAGAATTTGCAGTGCCAGCTGAAGCACTGATTTGCAGCCCTGCAGCTCTGGTGCTTTGGTTTCAGTAAATGCACGTAACGCTCACAAGTGATCTGTGGATTCAAAGGCCATCATGGACATTAAGTGGCATGTGGCCTAAGCACAAACAAGTGTCACCTTGTGAGGCACACGTGCTCAGAACCAGGTGCGTGTTGCTACAGCAGCATTGGAAGATATTGCCCTGACTTAGCTATAAAAGGAAGGAGGGGGATCTCAGTGCAGCAGGTACTGGAAATTGTTCTTGGCTCTAAGCTGCATTGTTTGATCTGTTCAGTGGGTCATGCGCCAGCCAGTCGCCTTTCTACGTGTGTTTAGGCAGCTCTCGCATGTCTGAATTCTCCTGGACAGCTGGTTGGTTTAACTCCTTCCACTGCCTTGACCTCCCGTGGGAAGGCAGCACTGGGAGCAGTAGAATGAACACCAGCAGGGCTGGAAAGTAGAAAAGGATTTGACTTCAGTGAAGATGCTTTTTGGATTGGTAAATGAAATGGTGAATTTGCTGGAACGCTCAAATTAATGGTGCTCTTGCTGCTGATAAAAAAACTGCCATGATTGTGATCCTTCTGTTTCCTAATATAATTTGATGGCAAATTAACCAGAACGGCCTCAGCTTTGTCAAGCTTTGAAGTCCTGACACTGAAACCTGTAGCACACGCTGAAGAGTCATGGATAACAGAGGTGGATAGCACAAAGATGGGAACAAAGAAGTAACTAGCAGGGAATTATTTCAGCTTGCCAGCAGCTCTGTGAGGGCTGAGTGTATCCCACTATTTCCATCTCTTTGGCCTTATGATGAGCTGATTGCAAGGTGGACTGTGACATCTCACACTTCAGACCGTGCACTTGTGTTTGCCCTGCTGCAGCCTGAGGAAATCAAGCTGGCATCCTGGGAATGCCAAGCATCAATGAAGGCTTCTCCATTCTACACCCTCCTTGTGGGAAACCTGTTGCCTGTTCATGCAGCTCAGTAAAAACAAGGGAAGAATCCTGATTATGAAGGATGAGCTGGGAAAATCCCACAGAAAATGAGAAATAAAGGAAGGGTGGGGACATCCTTCCACTCATCAAAGAAGCCTGGAGCTGTCATGGTCATGCAGTGTGTGAATGTCCACAGCATGAAGACACCACAAGAAAGATGTGGAGCTGTTGGAGTGGATCCAGAGGAGGGCCATAAGGATGATCAAAGGACTAGAGTACCTCTCCTGTAAAGAAAGGCTGAGGGAGCTGGGCTTGTTCAGCCTGGAGAAGTCCCCATTTACCATGATCAGTGAGTGTTGCTGGCTCAATTAGGGTGGAAAATTAGGGGCCAGCCTTCTGACTGCAAGTCTCTGTAGGGTAGTAGTAAGGGAACAGGCACCAATGCAACCTGCATCTTCTCAGGGACAGAAGTGCCAGCAGATTCTTCCAGACAGATTCTCTGTCATCTCCAGGCCTCCCTCTATCTTTGGGTCTGCCATCAAAAGTGTTATCCTTCTAGCTCCTTACCCAAACACCTATTCCCCATACCAGTTGTCTCCAAAAGTAAAGCCTAGCTGCTATGCAGATTGTGGAGGAGTCCTGGCTCTTTTGAGAAGCAACCTTTTACTCTGTTCTGCTGAAATGATTGTCATTTGCATGGATTCTTCTGGGGCTGAACTTCTGGGGAACTGGAATTGTGTGTAAATTCCTTTATGGGCTCTGCACCTGTGGAAGATGCTAACACTGTTTAGTTTTTGTAGCTAGAACTTTGGGAATATGGACCTCCACAAAGAAAGGTCCCATGTATTTTTCTAAAAGCATCTATCCATGTGCAGAAGACAATCATAGGATCACTAAGGTTAGAAAAGACCACTAAGACCATCTTGTCCAACCATCAGCCTATCTCCACTGTGCCCACTGACCATGTCCCTCAGTGCCACATCCACACATTTCTTCAAAAGAAGCTTCCCAGAAGGCTGCATTACAAGACAGAACAAGCCTAGATAAGCTGGTATGCTCGAATCAGCAGCAGCTATATAAAAGCCTGGAAGAGCAGTGGAAAGACCCTCTTGCATCCAGACCCCTGTCACAGCAGACAACCACGTCACATTAATGTGCTCAAAAGCACCTTTGTTAAACAGGCTGACAGCTGCAGTCTATAAAATATCCTACTGGAGTGGCAGCTCCACATGCCACACAGCCAGCAGCAAAGAGCTGGTGGCAGGGCATAGCGGCTGCAGTCAGCTCCAGCAAACAGGGTGGATTTGTGAGATAAAGACTGCTCCTGCTAAGTGTCCGTATGAAACATCAGAAGCATCATGCTGATTTTACTATTGATAAATTGTTTGCATGAAGATATAGCTTGAAGATTATGAGGAACTTCCATCCTCATTAACCTCTCATGTCCCAGCCCTACATGCTACTTGTAGAAGAGAAAAGAACCACTCCTTTGCTCCATCTTTCTACTGTCCACACATGCCATTTAGAAAATAAACAAACATTTTTTTGTTTTTTTTCTAAAGGAGGTGGGGGGTGAGAACGTTTAAACCTCTAGAGCTCAGAATTTATCAACCATATCAAAGTCATTGTAGGCCTAACAAAATTCCCCTTGTTAATTGGGAGCAGCCTGCAAGGAATTATAAGATAAAGTCAAATATTTGAAATGCTTTTTCCTATTGTTATACTGCTTTGCTTAACTGCCCTGGCAAACCTGCTGTCAGTTATAAATTTCTGCCCTGTGCCAAACCATCCCCGTAATAACAAAATGTGCGTGCTCCTGACTTACCTGGCTTGCTGGCTTCCTGGCAGGTTACTCTTGCCTACCCGTGCCTGTGGCTTGGGCGGTGCCCTGAAACAGGTGTATGTTCATGGAGGCTGCAGCCCATGCAGAAGACACCTGGTCGCATGCAGACTTCTCATCAAGGTTCCACCAGTATATGGCATCCTCAGGCTGGGCCTCCCTGGCATCTTCATGCTCAACTGCCATGGCACAGCTCCCCAGTTCCTCTGCAGTCTGACCCCTTCCCAGCAGTGCCTTCTACCTTCTACCTCACCCCTTCCACACCAGCTGCCCATCTATTTCAGCCCTGTATCTCAAGTCCTGCTCATGCAACACTTCCTTCTCTTGGCTGTTTTGCAGACAGGACACCTTGGTGTAGAATCATAGAATCACAGAATCAGTAAGATTGGAAAAGACCTCTAAGATGTTCTGGTCCAACCATCAACCCATCCCCACCATGCCCACTGACCATGTCCCTCAGTGCCACATCCACACAGATCTTGAACACCTCCAGGGACGGTGACTGCACTGCCTCTCTGGGCAGCCTGCGCCACTGCCTCACCACCCTTTCTGAGAAGAAATTTGGTCTGAGCCAGTGAGGCCCCCGCTATGTTTTCTGATGTGCCATGCGCAATTCAATGGGTCTGTTTTATTCTTTGATGAGAACGTAAATTCACCAGAAACTCAAATACGTCTCACCTGTCACGCAATGACAGATTTCTCCAGATGAAGTGCCTGATGCACCAACTGCTTGAACAGCCTGGCCACAGAGTTATCTTATGTTTGTCCAGATCATGTGTGCTGTGACTTCAGTGAATCCCCCCATGCATTAGTCAATCAGGGCAGCTGCTCCCACCCAGAGGACAACAAAATGTCCACATCAGTTAAGCTCCACACCCTACTCACACTGCAGCTGAGCAGAGCGGCATCTCCCCCTTTCGCCTGCATGCCCAAAGCACCGTGAAGAACACGCGTGGAGCCCCACGCCCATGCCCTATGGACTCTACGTGGGAAGCCATCCAGCCACTTGCCCTGCTGGAGGTGGCGGCCAGGAAGCCACACCTGGGAAGTAAGGCAGTGCCACTGTCAGCCAGCCTTCTGCCACTCTAGCTGCCAGGAGGAATCACACCAAGATGGGATGACAGGCCACCCTTCTTGCTTATCTCCCTGACTCAGAGCTGGGCTGAGGTCAGTGCCTCCTATCAGTACCCATTGGCAACTGCCAGGAGAGTGCCATGCACAGCCTCTGAGCAGTGCCTCCAAGCATCCCTGAAGTGAAGATCCAGCGTAGGCATCCCTTGTCTGCATTCTGCAGGCAGGCAGCTCAGCATGGTTTCCTCCTTAGGTCATAAAAGCTCACCTCAAACATCCATTTCTCAGGGAATACCAAACTCCTTGGTAAGACTTGGGTTGTGTGCAGTTCCCTCTACCTATCAATGCATTTTGCTCCTGGTTCACGTGCAAGAGGAGTGGCCATATCTGCATGGTCAGAGACTCAGTCACACCTTTGCCCTGCAGTCTGGTGCCCCACTGGAAACTTCTCAGAGTAACACTGTTAAGGGATAAAAATCTCAAGAGAGGAGTCAGCTAACCCTGACTAGGTGCATCTTTCAGAACAAACCTGATTCTGATTTCTCTTTAGGCAACAATGACTTCCATACAGGTCTGGAATAAATATTTGTTTCATGTGAGTGCAGAGGAAGGCAAATTCTGTCCTGCGCACTGCACTGTGTTGCACCTAACTGGATGCAAGCCCAGCAGATGCCTTAGAAATTGTCCTCACTTTCAGACATGCTGCCTGGGGGTACTGTACAGTAACAGTGCAGTTGCAGTCTCCAATGCCTGCCACCAGGTCTAACTGCTCTGCCTGGGCTTTCCTTGGTTGAATGACTTAGAGTTTCTTTCATGGCTCAGGATGTTTCTTGTGTGTTCCCTCTACTCGTACTTTTTAAGAAGGGTCAGGCATTAAATTGTGTGGTTTTATAATTGATGTGCTTGCACCTGGAAGTCACAGTAGCTATTTGCACCAGTAAAAACAAAGCACTCAAACGAAAGCTTCACTCATTTTCTGCACCACAAGGGAAGTCCCTGGACCCTGCACATGACTCAGCCATGGTCCAAAGTGACTGCAGGTTTCTGGCATCAGCCCGGTGGTTTTGCAGAGCTGCCTGTTGCGCTCTAATCACCTGCTGTCACCAGGCAGCTGCATTAGTGTGGCAGGCTTTCCTGCCTCTTCAAAACACAGTGCTGACCAATGGGCACAGGCAGAAATTACTGTTGTCACTCTTCTGGGAGGTGCTGGCTCCCTTGTACGTCCTGTGCGGTACCTTTACATTGCATCTTCAGTGTAAACGTCAAGGGCTGAGATTTCTGACATGCCTCAAAGGCTTTGAAACTCATCTCTGCATCATCTCCATGCAAGAACTGAGGAGGCTCAGAGGAGACCTTATCATTCTCTACCGCTTCTTGAAAGGAGATTGTGGCAAGGTAGTCAGCCTCTTCTGGGTAACAGTAGCAGGACAAGAGGTGGTGGCCTCAAGTTGCACAGGGGAAGTTCAGGTTGGGTATGAGGAGAAATTTCTTCTCAGAAAGAGATGTGAAGCATTGGAACAGGCTGCCCAAGGAGGTGGTGCAGTCACCATCCCCGAAGGCATTCAAGAAAAGGGTGTTTGTGGCACTGAGGAACATGCTCAGTGGTGGGGATAGGTTGGTGGTTGGACAAGATGATCCTAGAAGTCTTTTCCAACCTTAATGATTCCTTGATTCTAAGAACTGCAAACAAAAATACCTCCTTGGTGTTCGCTTCAAAGCAAATTCAGTTGCATCAAAGCCTCCTTCAGAGTGTCCTGAGTGGCAATTACATCACTGACCAGAAAAGCATGTGTTTGGAGCAGGACAGACATGGAGAATGGCTCCCCTCACCCAGCGTGTCAGTGTGGTGGGTCCCAAGTAGAAGACATCCTAACTAAAATATGTGACCCATGGAAACCCAGAAGGCCAAGTAAACCTCACTGCTGAGTGCTCACTAGTCCTGATTTCTTGTCAGAAAACCTAAAGAGAGGCCCAAAGAAGGGTAGGCAGATTGTATGGAAACTACAGACACCAGAATCAGCAGATGAACCTACTAGAGGGCAGCACCTTGAGCAAAGCAATGGGTCAGTTAGCCTGCTGCTGAGTACATAGAAGTAAGAGAAATTACCATCCAAGAGCCAGGTTCACTAGCTCAATGGCTGCTATCAGATTGGCTGTCTGTCAGGCTGGTGCCAGAGAGCACAGTGCAAGGAATAAAATGTCCTTCCCTAGCCCCCAGGGAAGCCCTGTCTCTCTTGTTTGAATCTTGTATGAGCTTCTCTGGGCTAGAATACAGTTGCACAACTTCCACACCTGTATGGAGAAGTTGTGGAGCATGGTGTTAATCACAGAATCACAGAATCACCAAGGTTGGAAAAGAACTACAAGATCATCCAGTCCAACCATCTACCTATCACCAATAGTTCTCACTATTATTATTTTTTTTTTTTCAGAAGTAAAGAAACAGACACAGATGTAAAAGTGATGGGTGTCTTTTTAATGCCCTGATGTTTTTCTGCACCAGGAAGAATGCAAAGGGAATTGGCAGCCCCCTGGGGACTGCACAGCAATGGACGTTGTTTCACCAACTTGGTCTCTGCAAGGACACAAAATGAGTGTGATAGGATCAACACTGCCTCTAACTCGTGTTCTGTCTGCAAGACAAAACCCCTCAGGAACTGCAAAGAAAGATCTGGGAACTTCAAATGAAGAGGGTGATACAGGGTGACAGATGAGGAGGAGAGGAAAGTCCAGCATAAGGCAGACCTGATTCACACAAGAATTGTGCACATTCCCTACCTGTCTCCAGCCAAAGGAATGTGAGATTACAAGGGCTGCCGGGCTCACCCAGTCTGGTCCCCGATTCTCGCAGGTACTACATTTCAGAAATTGATTGAATTCCATCTTCAAAGCGGGTGGGTATTTGCCTGGAGAGGAAAGTTGTTTCAGATCCAGATTTCTGAATGCAGCCCCTCCAGGGATATGGCATGTTTAGCCATCAGATGCAGCAGGAACTCATGAGCTCTCTTCTAATATCTCTCCCCGTTCACTGCCCTTGCCCTTGCGTGTAGTGCCTCCATGCCTTTTAAGAAGGGAAAGGTAACGCGTATACTTTAGTAGCTGCTCTTTTTTTGTTTGTTTTTTATTACCTGCTTGCCTTAAAATGATCCCAGCCTATTCGGCAATTACAGTGCTCCTTCACAGAGCAGCCTTAAAGTTAGCACATAAATCACAGCTCTCCTCACTCTATATACACAGACAGGGAGTCATAAAGAAGCTATAAAAAGAAATCTGGCACTTCTTCAAGTTATCATCTAAGTGTAACATGGTTGTTCTTTAGACAGGAAAGAACCTGACCTCGTGCCTACATTCACCTGGAAGAAGAGAAGGGAGATGTACTTTTTAAGGTGGCAAATTTCTGCAAAATCAAAAGTGAATGGCACAGAGATGTCTGTTGGCCCAGTTGCCAGGTCCAGGTTTCACCCTGTCTCACCCCAGCACAGAGAAGAAAAACATGTCCCTTCTCTCTGTGGTACTGGGCAAAGGAAAGAGTTCAGAGCAGCAGGGCACTGATTTACAGCCCGGCTATGCTCACTTCGAGGACATGATCAAAGGACCCCACGATCCCCAACCGGAGCAATGGGAAGAAACGGCCGACTGGCTATCTGCTTGGCATGTTCAGCTCTAGCATGAGGCTGAGGCAAGCGCTTTGTTTTCACGGACTGGAGCTTCTCAGAGTGGCAGTTGAGGGGAAGTGACTAAAAACTAATTCTCAATTAAGTTGGAGAACCAGTAGGTGGGAAGTTCCACTCAGGCCAAAGGCCCAAAATCTTGTCTAGAGGTGACCTTGTGTTGGAGAAAGAAAAGAGCGTCAGATGTCTTGTCCCCAAAGCTCCTCCTGTGCCCTAAAAGAGGTCATGACTCTGAAAGCCTGTGCTCGTCTCCCAGCAAGGGCTGATGCACCTCTTTGGAGATCCTCTTATCAAAATGAATGCAGATCTCCCACCAGATGCACAAAACACAACAGAACAGGATGCAGACCACAAACGCTCTGTGCTGTGGCTCAGCACCAGGCCACAGCCCTACTGTCATTACATGATCAACACGTAATCCTGAGAGGCCACAAGTCACAAGCGAAGGCGGAGCTCAGAGCAATGGCTGTGGCCTCCTTCTTCTGGTCTCAGTATGGAGGCTGGGGACTACATCAGAGACATCTCCAGAGCACGGCTCTGCAGGGCAAGCAGCTCAGCATCCTGAAGGAAAGGCACAAGGCGTGTCATGTGCTGTGCATGAGGCAGAAGTGTTTATTTAGGACTTGAGGATAGGACCCACACCAAACTGCCAATGTACGTGGCATAGTGCACAAAGCTCCTCACAGGCATCGTTGCTGGCTGGCTCACCAAAACCTAGCTCACCACTCAGTGCTTTGTTGCAAAAGGAAGAGTTTTTTACCTCCCCAATAGACAGACAGGAAAACTGGTTAAGGTGACTAAGGTGACCCTGGTGAGATCCTTCCCAGCAACCACAGCATCTACTATACTTTAAAACAGTGTTGCATGTGTCAGATTGTTCCATCTTTGGGACCATCTTGAGGGGAAAACCAAAGGAGTGCCTTTGTGGAAAAGACTTGTAGTTTGCAGCTGAAGTAGCGGCTCCGCCAATTGCTGCCTACACAAGGCAGGCACAGCCACAGGAGTATGTGGGCTACGTAAAAATATCGGGTCCCTCCCTTGGGGTGGCTGCCAAGAAAGCTTGATTAATGCATAAATAAGTGATTGACCTTCTCTGGTGAGCCTGGGCAGGGAGTGGTTAGCGGGAAAAGGAGCTGTGATTTTGGGACATAAGTGGAGGCAATGGGACATACAGGAATAAAGGACTTGGAGCAGGGAAACCATTGTACTCACTCTTGGAAAAGAGCAGTGGTTGAGGAGGAATGACCCAAGGGGAGGAGGAAGGTAGGGATAGAAGGGGATGGAATAAAAGCCCAAATTAGTTGTTCCACTGGAGAGAGTCTGCCTAGAGCTGGGGGATGTTAGCACCCAGAGGAATTCCTCTGCACACAGAGGAATCTTCCTGTGTCAGCAAAAAATTGTACCCAGTCCAAAGAGACTCTTGGGCAGGCCAGTCCCTGTGGACTGTTGGGGCATATGAGAGATGACAGTGGTTCTTCTGAACAGGGATAACTTTTACTTACAGGCCAGTCCTGCAACCCCCAGCTGTGATTCCTCAGGCTCAAAATCAGGAAAATGCAGCAAATCGGGCAATTCTACCTTCAGTGGTTTTACCCCTTAGGCTCCTACAGCCACTTCCTCATCTCAGCCTCTTAGTTCTAGTCCTTCACATTTATACCACACCACCTCCCAAGGCAGCTCACTTCAAGCCTAAACAGGATCTTGCTTTGTCAGACCAGCTCTAGCCCCAGGAGTCACAACCTGAGGTCTGAGCCACCTGCACGACCACTAACGTCACTACCAGCTTAACGGATGTGGTAGAAACGCTACACCCATGAGTGGTCTTGACCCCTCGTGTAATGTTGTTGCCATTTCCAGCTTTATTCAGCATGGTTTCCTGCATAAACGGCTGGATTTTCCTCTTCTGACCCTCCATAAATATTATTTCAAGAGTTCCTTTGAAAACATACAAACAATCACCTGTTTATGACTTTCACGCAATATTTTTACTGCCTTGTAATATGCATACATATCTTCACGTCCCCGTTCAAATTAACATTTGCCTCAAGTGGGTCCCAGTTCTGTGTTGCTTTGTTTACCTCTTAAGCAACAGGTTATTGCCTTTCATTCACAGACCTGAATTTCTTGTATCCTATATAATTTAATGGGATTTTACATGCAGTAATGAATGAGGGATTCTCACTGGAGGCCCGTGACTGCTTCACACAGATATCAAAGATCCTGTCAAAAAGTTCAGCTTGCCAAGGGTTTTGGGTGCCTGGCAGCTTTTATTTCTTCTTAACAGCATGATTTGATCCCAGGAAAAGTCATGTTTTCTCCTTATTACCTCTTGTTTATTTGTATTCTTTTATCTGCAATAGCTATAAGACAAACACTGGAAACTGTGAAGGGCTGGGGTGAGGCAGCAGAAGCAGTCACCTCATCTGTATTTCAGAATTTAGTGCAACCATAAAAACATTCCTGATAATATACTGGAAGTAAAAACTGCAATTACCGTGCCATCATCTCAAAGGCACCGAGAAATCACCGAAAAATGACAACAAAGGAGAGTCTCAGAGGCCTCTAAATTTTGACGACATACAGCTACTGCTATCTTTTCTGTACATACTAGCTGGCAGCCTGTCTTGAGCAACCTCTCTGAAGCAAGTTGCAGACAAGTGTAGGAGCTACGGGCTGTTTTTCCTCTGCTCCTGTCTTCTGCTTGAAGAACTTTGCTCTCTCAGCAAATCCTGACAAAGTATATGGCACTTGAGGGAACAGCTTAACTGTAAACACAGAGCAGGACCAAAGGTGAGATAAACAGGAGGCTGTGAAAAGCAAGCAGCATAACCCAGCAGCTCTCAGTGATCCCAGAACAAGGGGCAGAGTTGGTGCCCAAGGGCTGGACGGAGACTGATGTTTGCTTGCCCCTGAGATCACAGGACACTGTTCTGAAGGCGCTTTCAGCAGAGATCCATAGCTTTTCATTCTACAATATTATTTGATTGAAACGTGATGGTTCTAATAACGAAATACTAATGTCAACAGAAATTTTCCCTGGCAAAATGTTCTCATGAATTTATACGTGTCAAAATCTTATCCCAATTTTTATTATCATGGAATCATTTAAGTTGGAAGGGATTCCTCAAGGCCATCTGGTCCAAATCCCCTGCAGCAAACAGGGGCAGCTACAGCTCCATCGGGTGCTCAGAGCCCGTCCAGCCTGATCCTGAGTGTCTCCAGGGATCGGGCATCCACTGCATCTCTGGGCAACCTGTGCCTGTGCCTCGTAGCCCTTGTTGTAAAAATCTTTCTTATATCCAATCTAAATCTCCCCTCTTATAGTTTGAAACCATTTTCCCATTGTACTTCCCTTTTGCTTTCAGCATGCGTGTCACCATGTAAGAGTTACTGGAGTTTTATTTCCTTTCCTAAATCATGATGGACAGTTGTTATTTAATACTAATTAAAACACCTTATCTTTTTCACAGATCAAAGTGCCTACTGTTTATTTTATAATGAACCAGTTTGACACATTTTGTGTTTGACGTTTTATCAGGCTGTTTCGTTACAAAACAAACAAAAGCCACTTTGATCTGTAAAAAAAGATCAGATTTTTTAATTAGCAGTATATAGCAGCTGCCTCTAATTGTGTTTAAAAATAAAAGAACGGAACGTTTCAAATCTCTTGCCATATTAGGCATGACACTTTGTTCTAAAACAGACAGTAATTATGATAAAACACAAAAAGGGCATGAATTTGTATTGCGAGCTGATGGCTGGAAATTCTCATATTCTGTAAGTAAGCTACAAACTGCAAAATCAAAAGATCTCCAACTGGAAATCATTTGAAAATCCACTTTGCATGAAAATTCCAAAAATAATTGAATTGACTTTCAGGATTTCTCTTCCCATGGAAAAGTTGAGGGTATGACAGCAGGCGAAGGCCAAGCAGATCTTGCATCATCGGCACAGTTTCTCAGGATGTTAGGACAATCCCAGCCTTGGTGTTCCCATGATTCCTCATCGCTTCTAGACATTGAAGTAGCCACATCTGTTAGGTTCATGCCTCCTACTCTGTATGAACATTGCCTAGAGCAGTAGAATCCCTTTCTTGGCTGGCACCTAACCACACTGCAGATGAATAGCTATAATGCATCTTTTGGCAAAGAGACAACACTCCTTCCCTCTGGGTTCAAATTTCAATGCAGCCGAAGCATTCCTCAAATTCCAAGTTGGTTGTGGACTTCACACACCCGATCCTTTGCTTCTTCTCACCTTCTCTGTGCCAAAGTTTGGGCCAAATCTGGACTTTCAGTCCTCCTTTCCAAACCGAGACATGGGCTGCCTGAGGGAACTGCCTCATTCTCTCTGACTGTGTCTTCTCACAACAGCAGTGATTCACCTGAAAATCTCTGTCTCGAGAGAAATACCGATGTCTGCAGCAGATGGGCGTCTTCTCTGCTGCTGACTCGTACCCCAGGAGCTTGCTGCTGCGTGGAGTCAGATGAATGCCAGCCTTCACATCTTCCAAGGCCGGAGGCATGTCACAGTTCTGCCAGCTCACCAGTGAAATGCCAGCATACCACATACAGCCCCCTCTGTTGAGACAGCCCAGGGTAGCGGTCTGTCCCATTGGTGTTTTGCTGCTGCAAGGATCCGTAGCAGGAAAGCTGAAGGACATGCTTCAGATAAAAAGTTGTTCATGGGGAGAGAGGGGATGGATAGGAAGAATAACTGTGTCTCTCACAGCAGCTCTTCTCTGCTGGTAGCCAGCCTTGCATGCTACATGGGAGGTGGAAAAGTCCTTGTGGTGGACAGTTATGCAATAGGCTTCCTCGTCTAGCTCACAGCAATTATTGTCATGAAAGCTGAAGATTTATGCCCCTTGAAGGTTTTTATCCCATCTGGTGTAGTGGTGGATGATATTTTTATTACTCCTGTATGGAAAATATGAGGGTAACGTCTTCCAAAGCTCTTGGTCTCGGTAATATTTTCAAACAATGAATTCCACAGGATAGATATTGTGTAAAACAGTGTGCATCTTTATTAGTATTCCAGGTGCAGTATTGTAAGTCATGAGGTTTTTCTTTCACATTCTGGTATTTTAATAAAGAATAAATAGCAGGGTCTCATGTGCCTTCTCCTTGCTATTATTCTTTTCATTGCCAAATCAAGTCCCTCTTACTAAATTAATGCTCCCAATCTTTTCTTTGTGAAATCTTTCTAGGTCTTCTAATAATTTGCATCATCTATCTTTAGGAGTCTGTTACTGAATAGAAAAGTGACACAATCTGAGCACATCATTTCAAATATAGGCATATACCTGATTTATAGAAAGGTATTATAATATAATCTTTTCAGTACTAGCTAGCTATTGTGTTCACTTCTGTTCAAGTAGTCTGAAAAAACCTTGATGTTTTCCTAAGTAAAAAATAATTAATTTAGGGTCTGTTGTGTTACGTAAGTAGTTTAAATTGGTCTTTCATGTTGTATTGCCCTGTTCTTACCCGTGCCAAAATTAAACTGCCAGCTGCCTATTCTGGTGTTTCTCACACTCGCTGCTTTTTGAGTCCTTTAAACAACATACCTAGCCCTGGAGCCTGGAGTCAATGTTGAGTCTTGCAAAGCCAATACCCAGGGCTCTGCACTTATTGCAGCAACAAGAAGGAGCAGAGTCTGGAATACAGTTGGTAAAGACCTATATCTCACCTAGATGTATCTGTTGGTACTAATTCTTGCTGCCGTTAGACGGGCTTCGAGTTGTTTACATAGACTCGGCCAAAATCCCCAGTACCTATAAGCCAGAATAGCTGTAATTAATTCAGTGAAAAGGACAATTAACACTAGATAATTGTCTATCTTGTAATACATTCTTGAATTAAGCTAGATTACCACCTTTTCATAAATACCTGACTGGCAGTTTACCCTCCAGAATCCCTGCAGATCTTTCCTCCTGGAGTTCAGCACACTCCACGTTCTTGCTGTCTTGGTGGGCACAAGATAACATCTGAGTGTTAGACCCGTAAATAAAAGAAGCACACGTGAGTGGTTTGTTTTTTTTTTTTTCACTACAGAGACCCATTAGCAAGTCAAAGCAACAGCTTGGAATGGTGGAGCCACAAACCTAAAGAATTTGTGGTCTTTGTAAGAAATGCAGGTAGTTGAGGATTTGACTTATTTCCAAATATTAAAGCAGCTGTTCCTTTAAGGCATAGTGCTCTGCTCAGCCTATTGCATTGCCTGAAATAGTTTATTTATGGATGGCCTGAGGCAACTACACAAACCTTCTTGTAAGAAGTTCTTGCTCCATATGTTAAATCATTGTTCCTCTAAACCACCTTTCACCAGCAGATTTCTGGGCACTTTGCAAACAGCGACTTAGGCTTCAGGGAAATCCCCTGTAAGGCAACTAATTGGTGTTGCTGTACTCAGAGACTCTGTAAGTTGCTTTAGGTCAATGGGAAAGGCAGGAATTAAACTCAGAACACCACCAAGCCACAGACTACAGCTGGTCACTTGCCACACCTGCAGCTAGAAGTCAAAACTCAAGTTCCAGTACCAGCTGCAAACATTAATCTGCATTCATTATAATACCTACATCTCTCTTGCCCCTAGTCCATCCTATTAACCCTGCGCTCTTTGTAGAAAGTCAGCAACAAATACTCTGCCATTTGCTTTAAAAAGATATAAAACCATGTTTCCCCTTGTTCTGTGGTGAAAAGTAGCGTGCTTTGTTTTGCTTTGGAAGCTTCCAGTGGAAACTCATGAGAAGAAGAAACCTAAGCTCCAGGCTCAGCTAGTCTGCTTGAGCAAAATTTGGATAAATTAGTTGTGGTTTAGTTCAAATCTCAGCTGTGTTTCTAATGATGATGTTTCAAATCAGTTGCTTGTTTAAAAAATGGTGATTTTCATTCTGAATGACTTTGACTGTCTTTTGCTTTCCTGTTCTCTTCATCACATCAACATTCTTCTCTTGTCCATTATATGTTATCCCTCATGTCCTGACTTTCCCCAGGTTCAACATCTCTTCATCCTACCTCTTTTTTTTTTCCCCGCTTTCTTTCTTCTTTTTTAGTTCAGTCTGAAGTCAATGCAGATTTTCTTGCCTGAATTCAGAGCATCTGAATATTTTGTCCATTTTTTTTTTTTTTTGTCCTTATTCTATTTACTGCATCTTTACTTCCCTCACCACTCTTGTGCAAATATCCAGCTGACATTAGCTTCATGCGTTCTCTGAGTCTAGGTGTACTTTGCACTTCACCTGTCTAAATCCACATCCTGGCCACGTTTGTGTTTCCCGGTGGGGAAAGCCTGAATATACTCAATTCTCCCTCATTGTTCTCCATGCTTTAGTTTCCACAAGAATGAAACAAAGTTCCCTGGTCAGGAAGACACATCTCAGCCATATCTGGTCTCTGGACAAGATGAATATCATGCGGGCAAGGGGAATATCATGCTGTATAGCTGTATCATACCGCTCATCCATCCTAACTGTAAGCAAGTGTTTTCTGACTGTACTTGGACAGTGCTGCATAAGCTAACATACACCTATTCAATTATCTATGCTATATCTTCTCACAATAACAACAGACATGACACGTAAGAAGTGCTCATCACCTCTTAAGATCTGACTTAAGGTTAGAGAGCTGCTAAGCCAAGCAATGACAGAGAAAAGAGGCCCCCACAGCCAAAAATAGGTATAAAGATGGAGCCTATAATCACACAGCAGGTTGGCATTAGCTTAGGTACAGAACCAGGTCTCCTGGTTGCCCTCCACTGGTGCCCTCACTACAGACTATACGACATTTCTCTCTCCTCATCCCTCTCTCCATCTCCCCCAAGCCACTCCTCTCCTTTTATTTTAAGAGCTGACTCTGCCATTTCCCATCTATAAGGTGACATATGAAAACTTTCTTAGAAAACAGTCATAAAAAGAAGAAGAAAATGAAAAAGAAAGACCCAATGGAGAGCAGAAAATTACAGTGTCTGGGCCGTATTTACAATAATTATAATTATTATAAAGCACAATAGGGTGTAGAAACCCATAATTCTCCTGGTGCTTTCTGATTTTTAGATCTATGTTTAGAAAGAACACGCCAGAGAAACAGTCAGAAAAGGAATGTCATGAAGTCACTTTCCTCTCTGTGTTGTAAAAGCACTGGGGGGAATATTTGTGCCTGCAGGAACATGGGGACAAGGAGCTTCAGAAATGAATCCATCACTGCATATCCCAGTGTGACGTACGACTTTCTAAACCGAAAATGAAGCTCCCTTCTGACGACACTTCTCAGGAAGTGGCCCTCCTTTCCCTACACCTATCCATGTGTCACTTTCTAGAACCAAACTGTTCTCCCACTTCTGACGCTTTGGTGACTCCCACCCAAATGTCAGATCTCCACACCAACAGCCACAGCCCCCATCCCACAACACAACCTCAGAGTTAACCCATTCCTTACTTCATCATATCGTGATGGTATCAGGAGGCCTTCCAGGAGTGCCCAAAGCAGTCTGACTAACATCTGCCCTCTGAGATTCATTCTTTCCTCATTCCTCTTAAACATATACTGCAGGTGGTTTATTTAGCTCACCAGGTATGGCAGCCAGAGAAAGCAGCTTGACATGCCCTCACAAATAAGACAGAAGTTGGGAAGGTTGCAACGGACCTTCCCTCCTGCAGATGCTTATCTGATAGCTCTCCATCAGATAGCTCTCATCCCTGCACAAAAAAGCTTTCTTCAAGCAACAGCAAATTTCGTTGCTCATATGCAGCAGGCTTCCATTTTTAAATCCCATACAACCTCTTCAAAGAACACTGTTGAGATCTGCAATTTTAATCACAGGCCTTTCAGAAGAGCCAAACCTGATCATTCTGATCTCCTAGTCAGAGTGGTGAGACTCACATCTCCTAAACAAAAGAGAATGATCTCTGCACAGTTCAATGTGTCTACAGTGGTCTGTGTTGTCAGAGATTGTGTGCTTCAGCAGAATTAGGTTCACCTCCACAAATCTCGCTGCTTCATTCCTCTCAGCTCTGGACTCTCTTTCTGTGCCCCAACTACTGAGCACTCTCCGTTTTCTAAGCACCACTGTTCCTATTGCTACGATGCAAACCAACACCTCCAGCAGAGCCACTCCAGTCATAAAAATGGTGTTTGAAGTGCTAAGGGAATGTATATCTTTTTGATCTACCCAGTGAGCTCAGGACACCTGGGGCTGTTGGACTGGGAGCAACCAGGGACCTGTTCATCGCATAGATGACCTTATAGAGGTCCCTTCCAACTCAAGCAATGCCATGATTCCATGACTCAAACATAGCTACTGTTGTGCCAACAGACTGAGGGGACAACAAACCAACAAAGTGGAAGATGAGTTAGAGCTCTGGAAAGAGCTTTCTTTGTGCAAACAGGTTTTTAATTGCTTTTATCACCATTTCATGTATTAATAATAGAGCATGAATGTGGAAAAAAAAAAACACAAACATACCCACAAAACATAAGTTCTGACTGGGAAGTATGTCAGAATAACAGAGCAATGTTTAGTGACATCTGAGAGAGCAGGTAGGAAATTACAGGGACCATCCATGAAGGAACAGTCTGTGGTTTGGTCAGGAGTGAATACACCTTCCCTCAAGCATCAGTTATGTTTGGGGCTAGATAGGAGGTTCAGTTTTGTGCATAGCAAATGTATCTACATAAAAGCATACATATGTATGTTTGTGTTGTAATTTAAATGCTACGTATTTTTGCCCAGACAAGGGGGGAGATGGACTGCACATGAACATTCATAACCAGAAGAGAATAATCCTTGCACTGTTTGCACCTATCTAGAAGAAAAAGTATATATATATATGTATCCCCAAAACTCCAGTATGAGCCAAGCTCAGGAGGCTTTTTATCTACAGTGTAAAAAGCTGAGGTATTTCTCAACCAAAAGCAGGATGCCTTACCTTGCATCCCTTCACTCACAGACCCAGCAGAGAATGGAGAATCACCAAGACACAGGTAGGAAGGAAGGAATCACAGGGATTCTTCTCAACTCCCATTATTTCCCAATGGGCAAGTGGAGAGCTCTGCATAATGCCTTCAACAATCAAGATGAGCACACTCCCTGACAGGTAGAAAGATTGCCAAACCAAAGAGATATTCCCCAAGGAGCGCTGAGAGTCATACAGTGGCTTGAGTTGGAAGGGACCTCAAGGATCATGAAGCTCCAACCTCCCTGCCATAGGCAGGGCCACCAACCTCCCCATTCAATACCAGACCAGGCTGCCCAGGGCCCCATCCGACCTGGCCTTGAACACCTCCAGGGATGGGGCATCCACAACCTCTCTGTGCAGCCTGTTCCAGCACCTCACCATTCTCATAGTAAAGAACTTCCCCTGACATCCAATGTAAATCTTCCCTCCTTCAACTTAAAACCATTTCCCCTTGTCCTACTGTTCTACCCTTCCAAAGAGCTGACTCCTCTCTTGTTTATAGGCTCTCTTTAGGTACTAAAAGGCTGCAAAGAGGTCATCCCGCAGCCTTCTCTTCTCCAGGCTGAACAAGTCCAGCTCCCTCAGCCTGTCTTCATAGGGGAGGTACTTCAGCCCTCTGATCATCTTTGTGGTCCTCTTCACCCTCTCTAACAGCTCCCAGAATCACATCTAGCCAGGTGTTCTTGCTCTATCATAAGACCAACCACCATCCCACCTCAAATTAAACAGCCTGAAGTGGGAAGAAAGGGTGATCAGATAGACACACATACAGGTATCTCAGATATGCACCTGCCACTCAGCCAGCGCCAGGGAGACGCCAGGTAGAGAAGGAAATGTTTTCTTTCTCTGACATTTTTAGCGTGGATAACAGAGTTCAAGCAGAGCAGAGGAGCCCAGCAATAAAGGCTTCTGTTGCCTTGAGCTAAGCTTCTTAATTGCATGGGGCTGCCTCTTGTGAGCAGGGAGAAAGGTGAAACACCTCACTGCTTGCCACAGCTGGTTATCCTCAAGGAACAAATCCTGTGAGCGAAGCTCCAACTGATCCCCAACATCAGAAGTAGATGAATAGAATGAAAAGAGTCCTGCTAATGTAATTCTGTTGTCAGTAAGGTGTGAGCATGCATGAAATGAAATGGTCTGTATACCAGGCTGGACCTGGAGCTCAGAAGCTGGTCCTCCCAGTTCTCTGGAAGCAACCCATTCCTAATTCACCTCCTCTCCCATTCCAACTTCAGGGTTCTAGGCAAGCAGCTCCCAAGTGGTTCTTGGTATCTGGAGGAAACTCAGTCTGCTGAAACAGCTGAAATAAGGATATTTCTTCCACTCTGTCTCACAGTTCAGGGACATTTTCTTTCACCCTTGTCCTTCCCGTTCTCTACAAGACCTTGGCTTGCTGTTTAAAGAACTTGTAATCACCATAAGATATAAAATGTTCTGCTAGGATGTATAACTGAAGATCTTGATGTACCCCAAATAATAATGGGTATCAGAATAAAGCAGGTCAGCAAGGAGGGGCCAAGCCTGGCCCAGTCTGCTTCTCAGTCCTGTCACTCAGAACCTTCACCTCTGTAGAAAAGTTGGGCAATATGGTGTAGTTTCTTGGACAGTACGAAAACAAGACATGACTGAGGGCTCTCACAGAAATATGAGGATATGTCCCATAGTCTATGGAGAAACGCAGGCTGTATGTCTGGTTTAATTTTACTTCAGAGCCATAATCAAGGTAACGCAGATATCAGGGGGGTAGT
Source organism: Lagopus leucura (assembly GCF_019238085.1). Taxonomy (NCBI): domain Eukaryota; kingdom Metazoa; phylum Chordata; class Aves; order Galliformes; family Phasianidae; genus Lagopus; species Lagopus leucura. The sequence goes on along the minus strand of NW_024962252.1, from coordinate 73,017,939 downwards.
TGGAGTCCAGTCCTGCCCCTTTGCTCTAATTTGCCCAGCCGCAAACAGTGTTCCAAACCTGCATCTCCATTCAGGTTGATGTTGGCCAAGCTCTGCTCATCTCCAGGCCCTCTCACCCACATCTCCAGCCAGGACAGGCTTTTCTCCAAGGAAACTGCCCTCCTGCATCCCACACAGGAGGGGGAACAGTGGGCTGGATGTGTGAGAATGGGCTTTGGGATGCATCCATCACCATGCTGCACGGGATCCCTGCCATGGAGGTGATGTGGGCCTGCAGCACAAGCACTACAAGGCCTGGCTTCACATCCCACTGCTGCAACTCACCCAGCACATGGCCCTGGGGAAGCAGAGCACCACTTCCTTCTTTCAGTCTCCCTCTCTATCTGTCTTGTTTAATTAGGTGAAAGCTTTCCAGGGTAGAGATCGCTTCTCTCACAGCAGTGACCCAGAGCAGCAAGGATCGCTTCTAGACACAATTAACTTCTGAGCAGAGCAGATCTGCTGGGTACAATGGTGTCAGTAGGAGCAGGCACTCCTGACGCAGGTTTTTATCTTGTCTCAATTAATGCACAGCAAATGTGGAGACCTTCTGTGAGGTGGTGGGGAAGATAAGTCTCTCTCCTGGAGAATCACAGCCAGAAAATTGGAGCTGCAGGGTGCATCTCCACTGTGAGCACCATCCTGGGCTCACCTCAAGCACAGGGCAAAGGGATTTTCTGGAAATTCTCAGGTGCTGAGAAAGGAAAGGCTGAAAAGCCCTGGAAGCCAGTCTGTCTCTCAGGTAGAAGCACACAGGCAGTGGGGAGAGAGTGACGCTGGCATGGCTGCTAGATGGTCTTAGGGCTGATCTCTTGAGTCAGGGTAGAGATAACGTCAGCTTACTGAAGGCAGCCTCAGGGCAGCCTAGCTGCTCCTGCAGAAGGAGGAAGACAGAAGACCCAGGAACCAGGTTCCCATCTCATCAACAGGCCTATGGGCTGCAGTGAGGCTGTGTGTCCCAGAGGAGAGGCTGCTGAGAAGGAACAGCACGGGCAGACAGCATGGAGACAAGCTCCATACATTTGCAGTGCTTCTTCATCCTTTGTTCCTCCCTGGGGAAGTGGTTGTGCTGAGGTCTGTGGTCACTGTCTCAGGAGAAAAGAGTGAGAACTCTGTTAGGGGACTAACAAGAGGCAAGGGGTGTGATGTCTGGTAGGATTTTAAATGGGGCACTGCAAGGTCTCCCTCAGTCCTTTGCTACCCACCTTTTTATTTCATTTCTGTTTGCCAGAGATTTAAAGACTTAGAGAATGTCAGGAGATTGGCGCAGCTGCAGGCGGTGCTAACCTCAAATGCAATCACCACAGAAAGCATTGCAGAATGGCAAACCCAGAGTGTGTGGACATACCAAACCCAGACTCTACTCAGTAGAAATCCACATGCTCAGAATGTTTCCGACATGGCTTATAAATAACACATTGGCCTTAAATATTCGGAAACCCACAGTTATGTCCTCTAGGATTCAGGCCAAATAAAATAAGTAAACATTTTAAGATGATATAGGTCTAGGCATTTAAGAGCTGGATACTGAAAGTAGTGGTGACAACAAATGCAGTGTTCTTCATCTGCACAGAGGGCATGCGGGAGGTAAAGTGTGTGACAGCTAGCATCCCTGCTAAGATTGACCTTGGGAGTGGGTTAAGAATGTGGCTTCTGGGTGTCTTCCCTTCCTCTCCTTCTACCTGAAGTCTTCTCCACACTCTGAACAGCCCTACAAGTTTGGCTTATCATCCTGGAAGAAGCACAAGAGGGCCCATCCACACTGAATAGGCCCCATCCTGCAGAACGGGATGCTCTGCTTTATGAAGCTGGTTTGCAGTAAGAGCTTCAAGAGCCACCCCAGGAAGCCCTTGAGCTCATTCAGAAAACAGGAGCTCAGATCCCAGAGAACCCAAAGGCTCACCAAAAGGAACCTGGAAATCATCTGAGAAAGACCACAGATGGAAATCATTGTCATCAGGGAGGCCAAGAGATTTGCAGGAAGAATGAGAGGATCAGATGCTTCAGTGGGTAAAAATGAAAATCCAGAACTTCATGAGATAAAATAAAAATGTGAGAGATCTAAACTTTTTTGCTCTAGGATAAAAGTCAACCCTGATGGACAGGGACTAAGACAAAATGACACATTCGAACAGGTTACTTCATAATTATCTGCAGCTGCATTTCCTGCCATCTTCCCCACAGTGTCTGGCACTGGCCCCTTCCCAGACCATTGGGAAATTCTGAGGCTGGGTCTGCAGGGTTAGCAGGAGTGAAATGGGGCTCTGCAGAGGGGAATCAAGCTGGGAAACCTCAACCTTGGTAGAGCTCGCTCACTATCCCCTTGCTGTCTCCCACATTCCTACCTTCTCCTCTACTATTACTGCAAGGGAAGATCTCTCCTAACCAAAGCTCTGATGAAAGAACAGCCTGCTTTGGATTAGGTAAGCAAAAACAATTAATTTGCTGACCATCTGTCCTGTCCAAAGAAGACTGGTTTTTCCCAAACTGAGCTAACTCTATGCAACGGCAACAGAAAGCAACACGATATTAAACAGAATAAATCAAATCTGACATCATTTGGAGCTCATCCGGTCCCTCCCCTGTAGGTCAATAGAAAGAGAAAAGTAGAAAAAAATCCAAGCTGAATCTGATAAAAGACAGTGGGTTTGGGATGGTGTTTCTGAGAGAGAAGACTAAAGGCTTGCAGGAGGAAGGGAGAAGTGGCACAGGGAGGAAAGATGGAGGTGGACAACCTGTCTCTTCCACTGCAGCCAATTGCCTGCAATGGCAGAGCCGTCCTTACACTGTCCAGACACACCAGTGGCACATCACTACTGATACTCACTCTAACAGGCAAAAAACTAGTTCAAAACTCTGACTAGCACCCATTCTCATTCACATGTGTGCAATACCACCTCTGGAACACAATGCACACATACCCAAAGGGATGACTGATAGCCATCTCCTTGTAAAATACAGTCTTAGGTCTGTATATTAAGCAACTCAAGGTAAACTCACTTTTTTTCTTTTTCAATGGAAGCAGGAAAATGAGGCCTTTTTCTCAGTAATTGACCAGCAAGGGACTTAGAGACACCAGCAAGGTGTCAAGGAGTGCCCTGCAGACATTCTTTCTGCTCACTCTGCACCTAGGTCAGGGCACTTAGACCTAGACGCACAGAATCCTCTCTCCAGTTCGTTGCGTTCTGTAAGGGCATGTCCAAGAAGCCAGCCATCAGGCGAGTCAAAACTGGCAGGTGGATGGTGTTCAGAGAGCACAGCTTCACCCCAGAAGCTGAGGACCTCTCCCAAAAGAAGATCTACAACTGTGTAATGGACGCTATCAACCAGAGCAGGGCTGTATGCAGCACACAGGGGCAGTGCTGTTCTGTGGCTTCTCCAGCCTTTGGAAGAGGCTGCAGTCATCAGGCTGGATGGCTCTGATGTGGAGTCCAAGGCAGTGGAAGAGAGGATATAGTGGAGCTTTGGACCATGTAAGTGAGGAGCAAAGCAGGATGGGCTAGTGAGGTCCATGGGACAGGGGCAGAGCTGGGATCCCATGGTTTGGCTATTGGGGAACATAACTAAAAGCTATTAAAGCAGTGGGGAAAGGAATTTCCTCTGACACTGTGTTCTCCCACCTCCCTCTTCTCTGGCCATTTGTACTCCATTATAACGACTTGCTTCCAGTCATGCTGGAAGCTCTTCAGGACAGGCACTAATTCTCAAAAAATGTTGTGCAGCTCCAAGAACCAAGAATTACGATCCACAGCAATTATCTTCACTGCCATCATGGCATTCACCCAACAGTCCAGACACTGAGATGTGGTAAAATAGATGGTGCACAGCAAAGGGAAGAAAATAGATGCTTGATTTTCTTCCTTTCAGTTTTAATGGGCTTCTTGTAGGTGTGTCACTGCTAATGAGGCTTGAGTCATGCTGGCCAAAACTTTCTCTTGCACAACTCTCCTTGCCTCCCTAGGTTGCTCTGGATCTGCCCCCTGATAGTACTCTGCCTGATGACTAGGGTAAGCACCACCGCCAGCAGTATTTGCAGAGCTTTACCAGAACTGCGACCCAGTTGTTTCACTCTGGTGGCTGTTTTCTCAGCCATTCCCCCCAGCCCCACCAAAGCCCTCCATGCCCCCAGCAGCCAAGGTTGAAGTCCCCCCAGATGGCATCATACCTGCCCCCTTCAGTCTACGCTAATCCCAGTAAGGACAAGGCCAGTTTGAGGAGAGGTGCAAGAAGCAAGGAACTTCAGTACAGTTTGACTGGATCCCATACACGCTTCCTTTTCTTCCTAATTATCTTCTAGACTTTTGAAGGAGTCACACTCCAGTGCACAGATCCCCTCAGGCCTTTCTTGACCTCTATATGTAGCGTAGTATGTATGAAGCCGGTGCTGAAACCTTCCCTTCCAGGACTGCAAGTCCAAAGACACTGTGTAAGTAGGCAGCGTTCCCTTGCTGATTCAGCTAAATATACTGGCACATCACGAAGAAAATCTGAAGCATTTTCACTGACTCACATGGGTCCACAGTTCCTCCTAGTTCCATCCCTGGCTATGATAGCAAGCAGGGCCTGCCTCTGAGCCTCAGTGCCTCGGAATTGCAGTGGATGGGAGAGGAAATCCCATGTGGGGAAGAACTCAGGTCCTGCCTAGCACTCAAGGGAACATGGACCTTCCACCCCACAACATACACAAGCTGCAGGGGTGCACAACGCATTGCTTGACTGTGGTTTAGACTCATCTCTGAATCTAGCCTTCAGTCTCCAAGCTGCTCTGCATGCCAGGGCACTGTGTTCAAGCATTAAAAATACCAAGGCTGACAGATAGTGTTTATTAATAGCACAAGTGTTGTTTATTGCTGAGCAACAGTCAGCAGCTCGGAGGTTACCACTGCTACGGGCCAAGGTCTGAGCATGTTGTCACATTGCTCAGCCTTGGGGGAAGAGGCTCCATCTTTGGAGGCAGAAGAAGTGGGGATAGGAATAAGGTGGGACCTTGATGCTTTGGGGAGCTGCAGGGTCAGGCAGAGCATCCTGACTGGGTGCAGCCAACATGGCCTGGGAGAGCTGGCTCCTGATTAACAGAGAGAAATTACAGTTGGGGGCCCCCCCCCCGCGAAATGATTTGTCAAAGGGCACTCTTCTGCCTGTGCTCCAGACATGTCTGCAATTAATCTAACAACTAAGTCTTTGTGATTTAGAAGAAGTCACCATGCGGTACACTATGCTGGATATTCTGCACAGATCTGTGCATCTGGCTTCTCTGCAGAGCTCCGGAGTACCATGGAAGACGGGAAGGGCTTCAGAAGGTGACAAAACTTGAACTCTAATAAGCAGTGGTCACACCCCCAACACAGGCATTTGCATCTGGAGGCAACAGACATTTCTCTCAAATTCTTGATCTTGCTCTCCTAGCAAAGCAGACTTTGAGAGCTGTTTTGCAGCCCCAAGACTCTCTCCCCCAGAGCTGTGCTCCCTCACTTTTATCATCTTATGCGGAAAACATCACAGCACTAACACGCTGTAAGCAACATCTCCTTTTGCTGTGTTCCTCCTGTTTCTCTTCCCTTTGTCATCACACATGTCATGTGGGGCTCCAGGAGAGCACTACCCATGTTACTCTTTATGTATTGCTTCAGGGGAAGATGGTTGCAGCTGGGAAGATCCTCCATCCTGCCCACACAGAACGCTGCACACCTGGAAACCTCATTACTTGACCGATGAGTGCTCTTCTTAACTAAGGTGTGACTTTCTGCTGGAGTCAGGTGGAGTGAAGCAAAGACTTGGTGACAGGCTGCAATGTAAGCAAAAGCTATGTTTTGTATAGCACGCAAAGCTCCAGCTTGCTGCTTGCTATCGTGGAATCTCCAAGCACCTGACAGAGGCTACCAATTAATCCATCCTTAACAACTTGCCATTAATTCACTTACAGATCATCCCCTGCAGTGGTTCAGCGCTGTTATTGCTGCTAACAGATGAAGAAACTGAGGCAGCAGTACAAATGGCCGTATCTTTCAATCAATTTATCGTACAGTTCTGCCAAACACGGGGTTTGGCAAAAGCACGTCTTCCATAGAGGCCACACGTTTGGTTCCTTCTGGTTAGAAGCATTAATTTAGATCTCCATGCAGATTCCATCCCCCGGGTGCACTACAGCCCGTGCAGGTCTGCGCGGGGCTGGCACGCATATGCTCACACCAGCTATTCACATAGCCTGGCAGGAGCTGGGTGCCTCCTCTCCTCCCTCAAGGCCCCAGTCCGGGTCAGGGAGCTGGGCCGTTGATGTTTAGTCTGGAATGGTCTGTGGGACACGATTTGGTGGCGTTCCCGTGATACTTCGCACAATAAGCTTAGGGAGGACAATGCCGTTTCTTTGTGTGACATGGTGATGCTGTGTCTTGTGACACGGCCTATTAGCAGATTGGCTAATGCTGGGTGTGCAGCTGCTTTCTGTCACGGGAAAGGCTGAAAGCAGCCAGAATATACCTGTGAATCCTGCCTCTAATTACTGACAGCAAAAAGCACTGTGCTTCTGGTTTTCCCGTATGTGAGCACCTAGCAGACACATGAAAAATAACAGTCAGTAGCAAGAACAAAAATCCCCTTTTATGCCTTACTAAAATCCTGCTTAGTAAAAAGGATTATGCTTGAAATAGGCTGTGATAGAGAGACACAAGGGAAGACAGGCACTTCTTTTCATGAAGACAACTTATTAAACAGCTGAGTGGGTTTCACTACCTCTGCTTAACCCCGGCTCTCTCTGCACCCCCTATTGAAGATGCTTTGCCTCTTTACAGGGTCCATCTGGCAGCCCTCCATCAGGGCTGAATTTTTCTGAGGATGGGGAGGGGATGTGAAACAGCCCAATGAGGGAACAAAATGTTTTTCCTTTAATTTCACCGAGGCCAAGATTTGGCCTTCTTGCTGAGGGTGGCTCAGTGGTAATAAGGATCCCGGCAGTGAACTTCCTGTGAACTGATGGGAACAGCCCTTCTCCTGGAGCGAGGAGACAATATCCAAGGGCTGTGTGCGGAAAAGGGAGGTAGTCTGCTAATAAAGAAAATTAACCCAGTGGACATGATTTGCCTGCATTCTCCAAAGCTGGAGCTCTTTATAAGTCTTGCCGCAGAAAGCTCTTAAGGATAACAGCTAATCCCTGGATAAGGGTCAAAGTTCTCACCGGGCATTAGAACTTGAAGATGTGATTAAAGAAAAAGTGAAAACTCGCTGCTCAGAGTAGAGCCTCCAGTGGGGAAGCCACAGGGTGCAGTGCTCTGGTTGCTGCTGAATGATCCCAGGACACCAGGGATGAGGAGCTAATGGCTTTGGCTGACGGTGCTCGCGTGTCGGAGGAACCCATAAGGGATGTGAAAGGTATTTGGAACAAAGCAGTTCAACAGCTCTCTGAAACAGCCGCCGGGACAGGTGCAAGGTGACATACTGTGGCACCAGACAGCCAAATCTTCACCTCTCTGCCAATGGGGCCTGAAAGTCCCTTCTGGAAAAAAATATTTAGCGGTTGCTGTGGAAACTTCCAATTAGATGACTGAGGTTCGTGTGTATCTACAACCCAAAAGGCAAACAGGGCTCAAGTGGCTTAAAATCAAGAGAGAAACCATAAAAAAAGAGCCACAGCAAGACAAGTGTACATAGTCTTTTTGCAGGCTTATGAAAGGACTGAGACTGACAACACCAGAAGATGGGAAGCAGATTAAAAATAGGGCAGAACCTGGTTGTAAGGGGATATGACAAGAGATGGAAACGGGGTCTAAAGTGTGCTGAAAGGGACTGGGTAATGTGATTTAAGGCTAGGAAGGAAAGCCATTGCTGGCATACTGTTCACTCATCACAAAGGCTTGAATTCTTTTTGGTTTGACTGTAGATTTATACATCACACGGATCTTGTGCTGCTGCAAATAGCACAAGCTTTCTGGTACAATTGGGAGTGTTGATAACCTGGGGTTCAATAGGTGCCTATTCACCTGCATGGTTAGATTGAGGGGTTGCTCACAGCTCCAACACTCCTACCAGCTCTAGCCACAAGTTTTCCAAGACTCAGAACAATTGGCTCCACTGGGAGACGTATCCGTATAAGTGCAGGAGGTTTTCTAAGTGGGAAGGCTTCCTACACCCAAAGCTGACAGATAATCTAAGGCTTGCTCCACCCCACTCCTGAGACACTCAGCCTCTTCCTCCTCATCATCCCATCAAACAGGGTATCCTTTCCCTTCCTTTCACTGGTCTTGCACTGTGCCTCACCTTTCCCAGCCAGCAAAGCCTCTGCTGACCTGTGCTTCAGTGTTTTCTCCACTTATCACTTCCGGTACCCGATATACAGAGCCACAATTCTAGATGAAGCACAGGTGTAAACCTCCAGATTGCAATGAGCACAACTTCAGGGAATTCCTCTTAAATAAAGGTTAGGAGCTCTTCCCTTTCACAGCACAAATAAATGCCGGTGTTACCATCCTGCAAAATGGTGAGCAGCAGGTTCCTCCCATTCCAAAGTCTCCTAGGTGGTCCTGTCTGCAGTTTTAAGGCTATGATCCTTGCAAGTCCTTTCCAATGCGGGCAGAAAGTAGTTCCCTTCAAAGGAGCCGCCATGCAGGAGAGAATGAGAGCAAAGCATGGATGTGCAACTACAGCAAAAGAGCAGAGGGAGACTAAGAGGGAGCAATACATATCAGTAATATACATACCAAGTAATTTAAACCTGCTTGTTATTGTTCTCAACACTCCTACCCCTTTCCCAATGAGCAAACGGAGGAAAGTGTGATTGGTACCAAAATGCCATTGAGGTTATGTCTCAAGATGGAGAGGAACAAGGAGACATGACTTCAGCTGGAGCTGAGTGGTGAACAAAATAGTGTGCTCAGTTTTGGGCATCTCATTATGCAAAGGATATTGAGTTGCTGAAACGTGTTTGGAGAAGAGAGGCAAAGCTGGTGAAGAGACTAAAAAAAAAAAAGGCTTACAAGACTGGCTGAAGGAACTGAGGCTGTTTAGCCAAAAGAGAAGGAGGCTGAAGGGAGACCTCATCACTACAGCTGCCTGAAAGAAGGGTGCAGTGAGGAGGATGCCTGGCTCTTTTCTCTGGTTACAAGTGATAAGATGCAAGGAAATGGTCTCAAGTTGTTCCAAGGGAGTTTTGGTGTTATATTTGGAAGAATTTATTCATATAAAAGATTAGGTATTGAAATGGGCTGTCCAGGGAAGAGATGTGTGGATATGGCAATTAGGAACATGGTTTAGTGAAGGTCTTGATAGGTCTTGGTGATGGTTGGACTTCATGATCTTAAGGGTCTTTTCCAAGCTAAATGATTCTATGATTCTATGACTTACCCACTCTAGGGGAAGGTATACAGAGATTTCTTACAATTTCAACAAGCTGGGAATCCTTCTACAAACAGACAGTAAAATAACAAGAAGTGAATGGAACTTGATCATCTGTCAAAGACTCCAACAGTGAAATACGTGCTTTGACTGAAGGACCACAATTGTTTTTTGCATGGGGAAATCAAGGCAGGGAGGGAAAGGAGATCAACAGCCCGGCTGGCAATTGAACCCAGCTCCCTCACTTCCCACACCTCTGCTGTACAGACTAAGACCTGCTGACTCCCACACTTCTTCCAGCCCTTCAGGTGTGCTAGGCAATTCCTATCTGATGATGAGTGAGAGATATAGTTCACGACATGATTGAATACAGCTACATGCAAGACTGCACCTGCACCCACACTTTGGGGCACCACCAACACCTCCCCAGCTCCAGAGCCACGGCATCCTCCTGGCTCAGCAGCAGCAAGGAGAAGGTTCCCCTCTGAGCTGCCCAGGCTGGCACCTTCAACAGAAGCGATTGCAAATTCCAGTGCAAATTGAGAAATCCCCCAAAAGGATTTAGAGAGATTAGAAATGAGCAGGAAACAAAATGAGGTTTAACTTGAGAAAAGACAAGCTGATGTATCTGGGGCAAAGCTACTTTGCACTGGAAAGAGGACACCCTGGAAACTGCCAGAAGAGGCTGAGAACAAGCAACTGGAGAGAGTTGAATTTAGAGAGATAGACACAAGAGATTCTAAACTTATCTAGAGCCTCTTCTGTGGTTCTGGAGTGATCCACCTTTGAGTGCGTTCAATGGAGGTCACTTTCTGAGGGAAAAGGATTATTGTTATAAATGAAAGCTAACAGGAGATGATTGAGTGCAGAGCTCGATGAGTTAATGTAGGGGGCTTTGAAGAACTTCACAAGCTGTCATTAGCCAAGAAATGCCCTCAAATAAGACATGGTGAAACTCCACAAGCATCTGAGGTCCGTGTTTGAGAAGAGGGAAGTGCACCTAGACACATTTATAAACCTAAAGCAACAACATGAAATTGAGGCACAGAAAACAGAGACTAAAGAGCAGGACAAAGTCCAGAGGGTGCAATGCGTTAGGCCATGGAGTATGACCTGCACAAAGATACACATGTTCAGATCAGCACATTTGCAACTGGTGGACAACTGAAAGCCAGGAATCGTTCCTCTTGGGATGTCTCTGCATTCATGTCTGGTCCCAACAATTCTACAGGGGTGTGGATCACACCGAGTCCCACAAAGTGAGTCAGTAATGTCACAGAATCTTGTACTGCACATCCAGCCACTCCAGTGGACTACTAGTGCATAGGGCAGTGCCACTCCCTGACTCATCAGCACCACCTCTGGCAGTTTAGCCAGTTCTCCTGGGTGCTGTGTACTGCCTCGGTCTGCAGTGTATATTTGCAACACATAGTTCTCACAAGCCAGTACTGCGAGCAAGAAATTGGACCTAAGCCTCAAGAATGGCCTCAGATTAGTCACCGAGTAGCTCAGGATGAGCCTGTGACTCATAATTTATGGTGCCTACGGAGACTGGAAACAATCAGATTCAATGCTGTTGACCCCAGTTCATCGCACTTTCTATGATGAGATAAATCAAAGTAACTAGGAGTTGGCTTCTTGTTCTCTAGGAGCAACAACACTTCAGAAGAAACATAAGCTGGTCAGGTGCTTCCAGGCTGCATCTCCCCGTTGTGAGGTCCTTGCAATGCAAAATAAGGTTTGCACTTTCCAGCAAGCTGCCCAAAATAATGAAGGGGACTTGAGGAGGAATGAGCCAATTAGAGCTGGAAAAAAAAGAAAAAGTGGAGTTGACTGACAGAAATTTGCTTTTCTGGAAGTTAGTTCTCACAGTGACCTCTGAGCAGCTGGGTGAGGTGTTTCCTTGAAGGGAATGAGTTCATCATAAAGCTCTGCTGGGGCTTTTGGTTCTGCAGTCCTGGAGTTACAGCCAAGCATAGGCAGGAAGAATAACAAAGGTGCCAGCAGGAGCTTCTGGAGGAGAGGCCAATGACACAGGGTAAATGACATGCAACATAGGCTGCCTCCAGCGCCAGAAGTCTCTGTAATGAGAATGATATGAAGGTTGGGCAGCCAAACAGCAGCTTGGAAGCCTTTCCAAAATGTACACTGTAGCTCAGGCAAGAGTTATGGGTAGGAGTTATGGGTGAAGGGCTCTGCTCAGTTCATGCAGACCCCACTTCTGGCCTTAAAATCAGTGAAGAGGTGATGGAAGTGGTTTATCTGCTTAAGTTGTTCATTGTAATCATCTGTCACCTCTCCTGAGCTGTCCATGGGGCTTGCAGTGAAGGGGTCTGGTGTCTCCTTCTGCTCAAGTATTGCTATCACTGAACAGGAAGCAAAAGACTCCGCGCCACAGATATGTTCAACCAAGATTTGCAAGTTCTTGCCATCCATAGCCAAAGCTTCACATCTGCAAGGCTCCATGCAAATCAGGAGCAAGGCATCACTACTTGCATCTCAGGTTATTTCAGTATGCCAGCAGTGATGGGGCAGTGCCCAGCAGTGCCAGATATCTTTCCCAGCCTGAGTCCTGCCATGCAAAATGCTCCAGGTGTGGAATGTGCAAGAGGCAACTAAGCAGCTGGCAAAAGCCATGTTGAGGTAACTCCATAGCTGAACCCTTGCCATGTGGGCACAAGGTTTGTAGTTCAACTCCTTCCCCTGCCATGTTCAAGTGCCAGGCTTGGCCAAGAGGTGGATGGCACAGGGTGAGCAGTGGGGGTACCCCTGTGTTAAAGGCACATAGGAGCCTACAGCAGCAGGTAGCAATGGGCAGATGCTAGAAGAGACACTTGGGCGCTTTCCATTTGAGGAAGAGTTAGGTGTATTTTTACTTCTTAAAAATGCTGGGCAAATATGAAAGACTGAGGCAAAAATAAAGAGCATAAACCAATAAGATTAGCCCCATATTACAACATAGGGACAGAGTGCAGAAGTACAGACATTTCCTAATATGTCCCTCAGCTGTGAATGTGCCACATCACCTTCCTGAATGTACACTGAGGCATCTTATGCAGAGCTTGAAGGAGATGTGTAACTGCAAGGCTTCTTCAATCCTGGGCAGATAAACAGGTTGCAGTGTGGAAGAAGCCTGTCTGCCAAATTTGCGTGTCACCTCCGGATGCACACAGAGCTGCACTGCTGGGAGATGCCCCAGTGTCCCTCCCAACACATGAAGCTGGCAAACCACTGCCACCAGGACTTGACATCCAAGAGTGGACTCAACCCTCATCCCCACCATGGTGCAGGGATGCCAGAATGGAGGGGAAGAGCCTCTCCGAGGACCAGAGCTCTTCACATTCCTCACAGGCTGCCACCAGCCCCTAGTGCAGGGTTATCACAGCTCACCACAGCCTATGAGACATGGAGCCAGCCTAGCTCCTGCCTCCGGTGGCATTCCTACAGCACCTGGCCCAAAGGTGGCCTGCTCTCAGGTGAGGTGCTTGGGAGCCATCTTGAGTCTTCCTTCATAACACACAGTGGAGATGGCCCAGGAGCCCAAGCAGAGCCTTTCTCTGAGGTGCTCTCTCCTTGCTTCCCTACCGGGAGGCTGACAGGCTCAATTCGCAAACTAAATCCTTGTTAAGTAGTAACAAGGAGTCAAAGCAGCTATCAGGCGTCAAATTGGAAAGAGGGAAGGCGTTTCCAACCTAAAGCACGCCTTTCCCGTTGCTAGTGGAGTTTTCTATCTGGGACACCTTTTCCTCCCTTTTCAGGTGGCTCCACAGTTTGAGTCCCACAGAATAACTGAAGCAGGCACAAGGAAACCCATTTGTGCTGGGCACACAGCAGAGAACCCGGCCGGGCCCCATGCGTCCTCACATCACCCCAGGACAAGGCACATGTGAGTCAGGTGTGACAGATGAGCTCAGGACTGGCAGGACAAGGGAAAGTCAAACTCCTGAAGCTGAATACCTTCAAAGTGTGATCCTCACCCACATGTAGCCTCTCCAGGGAGGGCAAGACTCCCCTCCAACAATGTGCCACAGCCATTCTCTTCACAGGGGGGTGCAGCTCAGCCATATCTTCTCTGGAGGGTACATGTGAAGGGCTGGACTGCTTCCAGATGCCTACTTCAGAGCAGGCTTGGACAACCTCTCGCTGTGCTGCTATCCCATTGCGGCTGCAGTGCATGTATTACATGGTGCAAGGCTACTGCCTGGGCCCTGCAGCAGCCACAAACAAGTGTATCCCTTCAGCAGGTGCAGTTGTCCCAGCTGAAAAGTGTCACCCCACCAGGCACAGCCACTGTCTCATGGAGTAAGCTAGCCCTCGGAAGCAGGAGGAGAGAGGACTGCAGGTCTTGTTTTCCTTCACATCCCAGAAGCAGCCAGCTCAGCTCACCATCAGCAGGCAGAACTTGACATTTGTGGCCCACTACATCTAACAGACTTGGGATCTCTTCTGCTGAGATACAACATCCAGAACAGTCTCTTCAGCTCAGAACATGGCAGCACCACTGACATGCTGGTTTCAATCTTTTTGATTTGCTGGCATGTAAACCCTTCCAAGCTCATATAGAGCCAATGCAGGTGTATTGTTTATAGACTAGACTTCCTGTCTTTGTTGCCTTGCACAGCCATCTGTGAAACAGCCAATAGATCCTTGCAAGCCAAAAGTCAGTGGTGAATATGCTTGACAAGAAACTCCTTGGGTTCTTCACACAGCAGCATCCACAAATGGGCCTGCTCACCTTCACACCTCTCACCAGTGCATTCTACAAGATGTTACCGAACGAGATGAAGCAGAATCTCTTCAATTACTTGTCCACTTTTCTCTGTTGTCTGCAGAGTTCAAAACTGCAGATCCGCCTCTTGAGCTGCCCACACTGCACTAAATAAAAACTGGATCCTTTGCCTTGACAAGAGCAGGACTGAGGCAGCCAGGAACTCAGAGGTCTGCATTAACCCGGTTGAGTCATCTCCATTATCCAGGAAGATCCTGTATGTTCCTTTCTGACATGGCCAGATGACCAACAGCCTGTGACACACTCACCCCATGGCTGATGAGGAAATGACATTGCTTCCAAGCAGCTTTTCCTCTCAAACGCCCCAGAGCACATCACAGATGTCACAACAGTACCTCACAAAAGGCTGAGTACAGTTAGAGATGAACAGTTCTTCATTCCATATCATCCAGGATGGTGAGGTCTTGCTGAGCCGTCACTGGGAGCCGGTTACACAGCTCCAACAGCGAACACCAAGTCCATTACCAGCAAAGGGCAGGCTCAGAGCATTACTTTTCATCTTGGACTGTAAGATCCACCAAGCTCATGGGCACTCGTACTTCTACAGTACCCAGCACGACGGGGATTGACTCCTGGTAAGACTAGAGGCAAGGCTGCGACCAGCACCACATTCCTTGGTATGAGAGGCTGGAAATGAACCCGGGAGTCCTGCCCCCTCATTCCTGCCCATCAGACCACCCTCTTCTCACTGAGCTGGGAACTTCATAACAGTATTTTGGCGCCTACCTCCCACTGATTTCAAGGGGCTTTAGGTACCTAGATGCTTTTGGAGGCTCTGGGCCCAAATCCACGAGTCCAACTGGCAGGTTGCTGGTGCCCTGGAGCCTCCAGAGGCAAAGCTGGAGGGTCCGCTATGCAATGGAAGAAAATCAGGGTGCAAGGTAGAAGGAGAAGGCAAAGGAAATCAAAGTCAGAATTAAATTCTTTAATACAAAAAAAAAGTTTGTTTGTCGTCGTCGTCGTCGGTTTTTTAAGATATATCTGTAATTTCTTTGTTTAAAAATAAATATGTACTAAGGAATATCTTGAAAAAACTCACTAGACACAATATGTAGTGTTAATATCTTTTTTCCCCGCAATTATTACAGATAAACAGTAGCACCAATAAATAAAATGATAACAAATATTAAAATTAAAAAGGAGAGAGATTCAAGATGTAGAATTTTCTATTTTTCCTGTCTCTTCTTTTTACATATATAAAAAAATCGTAGCGTCTATTTCATCCGAATCACACATATACATAAACATATATATATATATACAAACACATAGCCAAATATATATATAGTATGTAGATGTATATCTAACCCTTGTCTCAATAGGAATGTGTAGGGGTAGGTGTTAGAGAAATTAATTAAATAACTGCCCATAACATGCTACTGACTCTGCCAACAATTGGGGAGAGATGGGATGGGACAACAGGAAAGTTAAATTTATACACAACCAGTACAAATAAAAAAAAAAAAAAAAAAAAAAAAAAAAAAAAAAAAAAAAAAAAGAAAAAAAAAAAAAAAAAAAGAGGTACGGCTTATAAATAGTTCAAATTAAATATTAACAAAGAATACTGAAAAATCCCTACTCTTTAATTAAATTATCTGTTTAATTTCTAATTTAAAAAGGGATATTAAATAAGTATATAAAACACTTTCTCTTCCCTCCCCCCCATCGGAAGCCTCTGTCTTGCGCACGATGCAGCATGAGTATTATACATTGCAGATGCAAGCACCCACCCGTGTGTTCTCCTGAAAGTCATCACTCAGATGGGGAGTTCCTAGTGGTTAGTAGTCACTTGCTGTGAGTCTGTTTTTAGACTGTCTTGTCTTTTTTGGAAGCTTTCCGTGTTGTACATTATCAGGCGTTGAAAATTCAATTGCAGATGATGTTTGGCAGATTTCTGACACAGACCGAGTACCTTTTTGATTATTATTATTATTATTAATAATTTTAATCACAGAACTAGATTATATATATCCACATAGATGTACAAACACGCTTTCAGGGGTGTGTGTGTGTGTGCGCGTGTGTAAGGTGGGTTCCACATACACCGCAGAGTATATTGCAGATACACACATAGCCAAGATTTTCAGACATGCCTTAGGGATTCCGGCTGCCTTCACATTTGATTCCCAGACCAAGAGGTGGAAAAGGAGCCTGGTCTTTACACTACGTCATCAAGAAAACCTTGACGTTCCCAACGGTCACTCATACTGGACGTGCAAACGGAAGGCAGCAAAAATTGCTTTCTTTGTCCCCCCTTCCATCTTGGCATACATATATATTATTTTTTATATATATATATGTATAAAAATAAATATATATATATAAAAAAAGAGAGAAAAACACAAACATACACGCACACAGACACAAATGCACACATTCACCTACACACACACACACCCCTACTGTGTATATACTTTTGATTAATATCCCTTTCCAGAAATGTTCCGTAAGCATCTTGGATGCTCTTGAGTGGCAGCTCTGTGCATGAAGAAAGCAGACAGTGCTGAACAATTGTGTGGCTAGGCACCGGTCCCCATTCTTGCTTCATCACACTGCAGGCCTTGTGTCCTTTTGCAGCCACCAAGGGCGGGAAATCTAGACTCCTGTGATACTTTCTTGAAGGGAAAGTTAGTGCGCATCAGCTGCCCACCATCCTTAAGAGAAGCCAGCACGTCTCTCTGGCAAAGTTTCTATAGCGAATAAAGTCAACGCAAAATGTACACTGACATCCCATGTCCCAGCAAGGCAGGCAGGTTATGAGACGAGTAAGGGCGAATGTTGGGGGAAGAGAGGGGAGGAGGAATCCTTGATCACGCAGACGGCCATTTCCTTGGCCTTTGACCCATCGCACCCTAGGATGCCGCTCTTTGGAACTCCCTGCCCATCCTCTCCGTCACCTCTCCTCCCTGTCCCAGGCAAGGAGAAGGTGGTTTGTGGTACAGCACACTCTACAGAGAAACAGCGGAGGCCGCACAGGTCAGTTAGAGTTAAGAAGTTTACACCCAGCGCTTCTACTCAAGTCCAGTCTTAGCTTGTTTCTTATGCCCCAAGTAGCCCGCTTGTGTCCACAGCAGTCGAGTATTATCCAGTGAAGACACCAATAACATTAGCAATGTTAAAAAAAATAATCAGTATATATATATATATATATATATTATATATATATGTGTGTGTGTGTGTGTGTGGTTAAGATATACATATATGTATATATAGATGTGGTTAAAATATATATACATATATATATATGTATATGCATGTATACACACATATATATGTATGCATGGGAAAACCCATCAAATACACCCCTATAGTCTTCCTGGCTCTGTTATTTAGCAGCATGAAACAAAAAAAAAAATAAAATAAAACAGTTCAAAACCCAAAGGTGAATTCTGTGCGGCGGGTGCCTTGGGGAATGTTCCTTCCGGAGTCCATCGTCCGTACTGAAAGTGCTGTGCTCTACCGATCCTTCATTTTTAGGGTTCATTTGGATTAGTGTTTTGTTTTGTATTTTTCTGTCCAGGCGAGAAATCAGGCTCCAGAAACAGGGCTGTTCCCCCTTCTTTTCCGCTGCTCACCGTCTCGGTTTTTCACATCTGTCAGAGAGGAGAGGCAAGGAAAGAAAAAGAGAAGAGGTTAATGTTTGTGGCAGGGGAGCAGGTGGGGCAAGGGAGGGGAGGAAGGGAAGTGGCTGATGTTTTTAAGAGCACATGGTGTTAAGACATGGCATGACGTCACTGGTGGGGTGAAGTGCTGTGTAGTTGGGCAGAGCAGCAGAGTCTCGACCCGTGAATGGGTCGATGAATTCTATTCCCCCAGGCTCACCTAGATGTGGGGAAGCACTGGTACAGGGGGAAATTTAGGAGTAGGATCAGAGGTCTCCTCATTCACAAGCTGAGTTGAGTGCCTTGTTTGCACCCTCTCACAACATGCACACATAGATACACGCATACACACAAGAACAAAGCCAAGCAATGCATGCAGAGAGACACACTCCCCCAGCTCCCCACCTAGCCTGTTATTATATAGGGTTGGAAGCAATACAGACAACAAAGCCTCATGCAGGCAAGAATTTTGCTGAAAAGAAAGTGCATCTCGTTTCAGTGGCTGCCATGAGCAGAGGTTAGCGCCAGAGGACAGCAGCAGAAGCAGCCTGAAAAAGCAGTGGGAGAAACGAAAAATTGCCCTCCCTTCTAGAACCCAATTCTAACTTCACAAGGAGATGAAGCAAGAGGAACTTCAGCTTAACCAGCTTTTTGTCTGGAAACAGATAACATACCCATTCTTAGGACTCCTTGCTATCTTTCTGGCCAACACACCAGCTCTGGAAACCTCCCTTAGTGCCAGTCATATCACCAAAAGGAGGGACTAGTAAAAGACACAAGTAAATCCCTTCTGCCATCACAACTTATTTGGGGTATTGTTTGTTTTTCTTTGTACTTTGTACTATTTCTCACTCTTCAAACTCTGCAAGGTAATTTCCAGTTACTCTGGGGATAGGATGCAAGACCAGGTGGAAAATAACAAGGTAAGGTCTGGTCTCACTCTCTGGGAGCTATAATCACTGGCAGGAGGGTAACTCTCTAAGCTGCTGTAGTGTGGCCCCTCCATCAATTATTTTCCCCCTCAGACTGCAGCACCCCAGAAAACTTCTCTGTATGCAAAACAGTTTTAACTGCTCTGGCATTGCTAGATGTCTCCCTGGCTTTGGCACAAAGCACTTGCACATCTATTGGAGGCACACGCTGCCTGAAGCAGCCCTAGTCACCTAGCCAATTCCAGGCAGGCAAATGGATGCCTTCTCCATCAGGATGTAGCCAACAAAGGACCATGGATCTCTCTCCTTTATCTTTTATCATCCAGTCACTGCTCCTGCAATATTCTCCTGACAAGAAGAAGCTCCTAGACTTCTGTGAACTCAGTTTGGAGTCACAATCAAGGGCTCATTAGCAGCTCCATCTTTATGCCACTCTCTGTAATAGGTAGGATAATCACACACCAGAGATGCACACATAGGTAGAGTGAGCCAAGAGATCCTGCTGAGCTCACCAAAGAGCTCAGGTGAGAACCAGGAATCAATTTCTGCACATCCATGTTACAGACAGGAGCATGACAGGTAATACTCAGGCAATACACACACACTGTGGATCTCTGAGTAGACAGTAACCACACAGTGTCTTTCCATCTCCCAGCTCGCACGTCTGAAATACAGACTTCTGCATGCCTCCACCTACAACAGGCTTATCCTTGCTGTATCCCACACCACAGCCCTGAATGCGGCCCCTCACCCCTCAAACCACAACTCTGGCTAAGACATGAAAAGAAGAACTTGTGAGTGCAGGGAAGAGGACAAGGTCCTCTCCCTGGCTTTTAAGAATAAAAAGGCAAATGAGAGTGTGGCCTGGCCTTTCTCACTCTGCACACAACAGAGCACCCACAAGCCACACAGAAAGAGCTTGGAAGACAGGGGAGGTGAAATCTTAGCCAGCTAAGAAGGATTTGGCTTTGTACGACAGTAGCCTCAGAATTGCATACAAATAATGTACAGAAGGCTACAGACCCTCCCCATAGCTACTGCAGCAATACAAACTCTTATTTTGTTCTGGGGGAAAGGAAATCTTAGGTATGAACACCCATCCCCATCCAAGTCCTGACAGCATATCAGAAACGCACAACCGCCCCCTGACACGGAGAATCTCTGTCCTCCTCTCAGTCCTCCCTCTGCCCTCTGGCCCATGTAGGACAGAGAAAAGAAGTGATCACATAGCACTGGTGCCAGAAGTCAGCAGGAAGCAAGCTCCCCCCTCTTTCTTTCTCTCTCTTTCTCTCTGTGTGTTTCTCTTTCATCCTTCAGGACACAAACCTGCAAGTGCGCTCGTTTAACTCAAGCTGCCTCGACTTGCAACGTGAGTCTGTGAATTTGCAGGAACATTTACAGGTCTGGGGATCTTGTACAAACAAGTGCTTTCTCCTCTCTGAGCAAGGCTCACAGTGACTGCAAAAAGGCAAAAGGAAAGATGTCTAAGCTACAGCGCTTCAGCAGAAAGAAAATACACATGCAACACCCTAAACATCAAAGCAATCCCCTTGCCCCCTCCCGCAGCCCCCATGCTGCCCACTGGAGTGTCAAGGGCTGATGGGTTTCCAGCAGCACCCCAGCAGCCCCAGGACATGGTCAGGACAGCATCCCCTTGCATTAGCGTAAAGAGAAAGAAAACAGGCTCTCTGCACAGTATTCACAAATGCTGCATTGAATCCTTTGGCATACACCACAGGGAGGAAGAAGGGAGAAGCAAGGATGGGAAGGTGAGAAGTCCCAACCAGCTACTGAGGAGTCAATGAGAGGCATTCTCTGAAGTGGGCTGTTGGAGTAGAAAGAAGCCAGAGGCTGAACGAGATAAATACGCAGGGTCTGTCCCTGCTGGAAAGCAACTGGGCTCCAGCACTGTGCGCTTACACCTGCAGTCTGCACTGCCCTCCTTTCCGTGAGCCCCATCTCCACCTTGCCACCTAGGAGCCTGCCCTGAAGGACTGTGAATTTACAATGCAGAATTTTGTGAACCACTGTGAGAGAGAGCGAAAGAGACGGAGACAGGTAGAAAGAGGCAAGGAGAGAGAAGCCACCAAATCCAGCAGAGAGAGAGACAGAGAGCCCCCCCCAAGTTCCCCGGCACCCCCTCTCCAGCTTCCCACCGTCCCACCTCTCCTCTCCGCTTGTGACTCCACCAGACACACACACACACACACACGCGCACACACGCACACACACACACATGCACGGCAGGCACCAGCTCGTCTTCCACCAGCTGTCGCAGCGAGGGCACAAGGCAAGTGGAGGACAGCGCGGGACAGAGCTATAACCAAAGGAGTGGCAAAGAGGCGTGGGGCACCTGCCCGCGCTTCTTTGCCCAGGGGAAATGGTCACCGGTGATGATTAGAGAGAGCCGAGCAAGCCAAAGCCACCTTCCCTGAGACACCCTTAGTGCCAGAGCGGTGCCACCGCCAGCATTGCAGGACCTGCAGCCCACCAGTGACTGGGGGGGAGGGTGTGATTCTGAGTGAGCAGCAAGCAGGCGGATTGGTTGGGGAAAGGGAGGGAAGAGAGTCTACAAGCAGAGGACACAAACGTACAAGCTGGGTGGTTTGTACCGGCCTTTCTTGCGCTTTCTCTTTTGACCCTTCCCCTTTCCTCGCTTTGATTTTCTGGAAGAAAAACAAAACAAAAAAAAACAGAGAAAGAGAGAGAGAGCAGGAAAGAGAGAGGGAGAGCAAGAGAGAAAACAGAAGAAAACGCAAGGAAGAAGAGAGAAAAAACACAGCCATGTGCCTTGCTGGGAGGGGAAAGCACATGAGGCAGGATTGGAGGGCAAGTCCTGGAGTGAAGCACAGACCTCCACCTCGCACACACACTCACTGGCCCTCTTGCAGCACCGCCACCAGCCTGCCCGCAGCCAAGCCAGCGCCAGGAACACAGCGTGCAGAGGCCACCTCCACATGAGGCTCCGGCATCCACGGGCCTCTGAGGGTACCCGCACCCCTGGAAAGGGGCAGTGGAGAGGGGAAGGGATCAGGAAGCCTGGTGAAAGCATCACACAACTGCAGTGAGCGCAGACAACCAGCTCTGGTGACAAGCTCAGGTTTACGCTGGCTGACATGGAGAAAAAGAGACCACCGTGATCTGATGGTGAGGAAGGGACACCCAGCAGCCCCACTGTAGGGATGGCAATCATCCTGCCATGGGATGGGAGCGATGGGGCCCTGGGCTCAGTACGCTGGGGACAAGGATTGAGGCCTGTTCTGAGCAGTTCTGCTGCATGGGAGCAGAGGACTGCCGCCTGAAAGCTCTGCTCACCCACCCTACCAGTGCCTGTGGCTCGGTGGACTCAGGAAGACCTCACTTTCTGCTCACGCACCCTCCAGCATCCTCTGTGATGAGCAACAGAGGATGAACAGGAAGGTCTGGCCCAGTCGGGACACCCAGGAGATGAAAACTGCAAGCAGCTTTCAGATTTTCCTTTCTTTCCTCCTCCATCCAGCCCTTCCCTTTGCTTTCCACATAGATCTGACAGACAGACAAACGGACGGAGCCAAAGCACTCTCTTCAAGATTCACCTGCTGCTTCTGATTTTTGAGCAGGAGCTGAGACAGGCAAGGGCTGGAACATGCAGGCATGGACAGTTATCATGGATCTCTGCAGCCCACTGAGAGCACAGAGAAGGGGAGGCTGGAGCCTGCATTGCTCCTCGAGCTGTATCAGCATAGCAACAAAGGACAGGCATGTGAGAAGGCCGTGGGACAAGCACCAGGGTTTGTCAGACTTGTGAGCCCCACAGCAGCTCAGCAGCCTCCCTCCTTCCCCACTTTGCCTGGGGGCAGCACATCCTGGGAGGGAGCTGTTGAGGTGGAGCAGGGGGACAGAAAGGAACACCACAGGTGTTTCTTAGCCTGCTCCAGTCTTCTTGATGGAATGTGTATCAGAGCATCAGCTCACTCCCAGCTGCTGCCCTACATGTCAGGAGGCACAGGGAGGTGGTGAGGAAGAAGAAAATCAATCTGAAGATGGAGATATATAACGGGACTTTCAAATCAGAACAAATCAAAGCATACCGATCTCTCCCATCCCTTCCCTTCCTTCCCCAGGGAGTGCAGAACCAGCAAAGAGCAGGCAAGGTGCTGTTAGAAGAGGAAAGGGAATGCAACGCAGTCTGGGCTGGCTGCTTCACCCACACCCCATCCTCACCAGAGCTCACACAGACCCAACTTGCACACCTTCAAACCACAGAGCCACGCAGATGACCATCCCCAACACGGTCCTGCACAGAGGGGAGCTTTGGCTGCACAGAGCCTGATGCAGCCACGAGCAGTTTTCCAGGGGAAAGAAGAGGGACTGGAAGGCAGCTAGAAATCCACAACCACCAGGAAAGGGGTGAAAGACGTTCTCTCTCACTCTTCCACTTGCTCTCTGTTTCAGCCTCATCTCCCAGTATTTACCCCTTTCCTCTCCAACTCCGCACCTCTATATGGCAGAGTCACTATCCCAGCCATGCGCAGTCCGGCTGACCCTCTTGTCCAGAGAGGTCACTTTTTGTCCATGTTGTTCCACGTTTTGTGATCGTCCCTGCAACTACTGCAGGACGAGAGCTTTTTTTTATCTCCTTTCCACAACCTTTTTACTTTGGGAAGGAAGGAAAGGGAAGGTTGTGCCTTAACCTTCTTCAGGTCACCAGAGCAAATCCATCAGCTCAAGAAAACTCTCTTGAAAGCCTCCACCAGGACCTCCACATCCTTTACATCCTCCCAGGCCCCCACCCAACCAAAACCAGCATCACATCGTGCATGGCATCAGTCCTGCCTCCACCAAGCCTCCACTGCCACCTCTCCCTGTAGCCAGCAGAGCTCCAACCCAAGCTGCTGTGAAAGAAGCGAGCAAGTTCTCACTCAAGCAGCAAGAAAAAAAATTAATAATGAAGAAAGGCAGCGATATGCAGTAACCAGAAACACCCCAGGAGGAGGCAAGGGAGAATGGGGGCTGCACCTTGAATCCATTCTGGTAGGACACACACGACGGGACTTCCCTGACTCAGGGTAAAGCATTAGGAATGACTGCCATGGCTGTGGGTCATGCAAGCTCCAGGTCTGGGGTAGGTAGGAAGGACCATCAGATCTGGGTTTCTGTGCCCACCTGGAACGGATTCAGAGTGTTGCCCCATGCACTACCATATGCCATTTCCAAAAACACCTTCTCAAAGTGAGTATCTTCAACCAATCAAGGAAAAGGGCAGGGGGCGGTAGGGAGAAGAAATGCCAACCAACCACCAAAAGAGAAGGGAGAAAAACCTTGTCACTTACTTTTCTTGTTTATTTTTGACATCTTTCTTTGGTCTGTGAGGGAAGAGAGAACAAAGGCATCATTAAAAGGGAGCTTATCACATACGCTTCCAGTATTATCTCCAAATCCCACAAGTCCAGGGAAGGACATGTACAGCTGCCCTCCTGTTGCACCTCACCAAGGCCGGAAGACCCCAGGCTGCAGGCTAGTATTGTCCACCTGTCATATCTAGACATGGAGGTGCCTCATGAGCAAAGCAGCTCTTTTCCAGGCTCTGTCATCCCACTGAAAACCAACTGTGGAGACAACGGTCTCAACACAATGGCAGAAAAATAGAAAAGGCTCAGAATAAGTTAATTGCAAGAGGAACCAGTGCTGCTCCATTCTCACCTGCAGTCACATTTACTGTGCTGTAAGAAGCTCATGTGCGCTATGTGCTGACTCTGATGGGGTTTAATTCTCGCGATCTGGAATGAAAGAAACAGAGAGGGTCACTGCCCATTCACTATTTGTATTCATGACTCCAAATCAGTCCACTGCCTAGCAAAAGCATTTTGTACTCCAGGTGCTCCTGGGAAAAGCATGGCAGAGTTTGAGCTAGCTTTGAGGCCCTGTTCTCTCAGTCAGGGAAGGCCTTTGATCACAAGCAAGCGGCAACACCAGTCTCGTGCCAAAGCTCTGTTTGCTCATGCATGCAAGGTGCCAGTACTGGTGGACTGCCTTGGAGACAGGCATGGGAGAGGGCGTAACACCACAGTAAGAGTCTCGCTGAGCAGTCAGCCCTGGTCAATACTAGAAAGACAGTGATGGAGCATCCAGACTGCTCTCAGACAGAGGCAGGCTTCAGCCTAAAGCAAAGTCCCAAAGTAAAAGCTCCGTATCCAACTAATTTTCCCTAAGCCACCACTCATTCCTGGCTGGCATCTCGTTTTCTCTCTGAGACGACACAAAGAATACATCTGGTGCTCTGTGCTTAAAACACCCCTGCAGAGCCAGACTTTGCCTAGCCCCCAGCTCAATGTGCCTCCAGGGAAGCTGCATTAGAAACTCTGCATGTACTGTCACAGCCTCTCAACCCAGAACCTGGCTGGACCACTAGCTCTAGCATTAGCCACTGAAATGCCTGTGACCCTTTACAAGCATGTGGGCATGCCAGTTGAAACCTGTAATTCAGCACGGAAAGGTAAGAAAACCACCCTTAGTTACACTGTGCTAGTAGGCTCTGACCCAAGCAGGAGCTTGCAAGTGGAAAACCAATACAGGGGAACCACAGAAGGACACAGACAGATTCTCTCCTGAAGTTCAAACATAGCTGAGGTCACAAGTGAAAAGCACTGGCTAGTAATCATATAGTCCTGCAAGTCTCTCATCCATTTAAAAAACTGATGGCAATATTTACAGGGCCCATTCAAGAGGGTGAAAGACATGTGGGAGCTACAAGTCAAGTACTTGGTGCGAGCACCATGCTGTATACAAGCTGGGACCCAGGCTGGCAAAGGCAGTGACAAAGCTCTCTAAGCAGAGTCTCTAAGCCTTCCCCATGTGCCCAGACTTCACTATCACAGTCAGTCTGTCTCTTCCAAGAAATGAATTAGGCAGCCTCCAAATAAAGGAGGAGTACGCCTAGAGGCAGAAAGGCTTTTCCACTTGACACTGAAGCAGAGTGTTTCTTAGAGACCCTTCCCACCCCTGCTGTGCCAATGTAGCTAATGACCCAAATCCTCTGCTCTGTTGGTAAAGGCTGACCTCGCATGCCCTCCGGGAGGGAGTACTGGCAGGCTTTCCCCTTCTGCACTACACTGCAGCCTTGAAAGCAACAGCTGTGTGGACCAAATGCGGAGTTAAGGTAGAGCAAGGGCCTGGGGAGCATCTTTTTTAGGGCCTCAGAGCTAACAGCATCAGCAATGGGCCTTTGCGTTCTCTAAGGTAAGTGCCTCCTTTGCATAGTCCTAGCTTCTGTATTTGAGCACCAATGAGCATCAGAGCCACTGAAGAACAGATTCTCTTTTTAGCTTTGCATATAGACAGGAAGCTCACTTTTCACCCTTGTGCGGTGTAATGCTGGATGCGAGGATCAGGAAAGAGGTAAGCCCTCTTGATCTGACAATTTCCAGTTCCCTAGGGTAGGCTGCTCTATGAGTGGCTGTGATGGGTGACTTGCTTACTCCACCCAAGCATGCCAGCTTGCAGGTTGGGCCCTCACCTCCATCGTGACGTTGTACACATCCACAGGGACACATTCTAGGCCCTCATCGCCGCAGCAACCCGCACATCTCATCAGAGGCACACAGGATGGCCTGAATATGTACTCCACCTCATCAGGGTACTCCTGGAAAATGTCCACCAGGGTCTCAATTGTCCTGCAGAAGCTGCGCTCGTAGACTTCCAGGAATTTGATAACTACAGGGAGGAATGGAGGGAATAAGTTAATGCAAACTCAGCTCAAGAATGTCTAGTTCTTTACCCCTTAAAAGCCAGACAGTTGTAACACATCTACCCTATACTCTTCACTAACAGCCTAAGTCCTTTCTTTGTCTCTGCCCTACACACACACACACACACACACATACCCTCCCACCCACACCCCAAACGAAGTGGGGAAGAGGAGACAGCCTCTCCCTGACACTGCTTTAGGGCACAGACACGATGGACCAGAGAGCTTTACTGATTGGATTGGCTCTCCCTGACACCATGCATCCAAGGTGCCTCCTCCCCTGCCATCCCCGATACATTCAGATATGCTGCCACCAAACATATCAGCTCAGCTGAAAAGCATCAGAAGCTGCTGCATATGATCTGCACTCTGGATTAAGAACCCTCACTGGTTCATCTTTTACCCCCTTTCAAAACAGCCAGTCGATGCCTCAGCGGGTTTTAGAAGGCAGGGGTATGTAAGCCAGAAAAAGAAGCATCCCTCTCACAGACCCTTGCACAGAGAATGAAGAGATGGTTCTGAACAATGCATCTATGTGGCTTCTTTCTTCCCAACAGACACCTCTTTTGCCCATGCGTAACATCCACCTCAAGAGGCCACCTTCAGAATCACCTGCCGCAGGCAGGCAGGTCACAGCCCCCGTGTCTCTACATCAACCGCTTTCTCAAAACAAGGAACTGAACCACCCACTGGGAGATTCAAAGCAAGACCACAGCACCCCCAGGATTAACTAGACCACATACTCGGCTACCGAACCACAGTAAGGCCACGTGGGAGGGGAAACGGGGTGGATCTGCCATTATCCCCTGCCTTTCCTCTGAATGGAGCAAACACTGACTGCTTGCGATCTGCACCGATTTCACAAGCGTTTCTCAATGTTTCCCAGTGTCTTGCCAAAGCTTCGTCTTGCTGCTTGGTCAAGGGTTGGAGAGATTTAAAGAGATGAGAGATAGGAGAGATAAGCACACACGCACAAAACCCAGCTGCTAGCACACTCCTGCAAACAGCGGGTACCTGGAGCCCCCCAGGCCTCCTAGCTCTAGCAGCATGCAGGCAAAGGAACATGGCTCAAACGGTGCAGAGGAGAAGAGTACGCACAAAGAGGGAGTACCTGCCCCATGGTGTTACGCACTATAATGATCCACCTGTACAGCATACAGAGTCCTACAGCACCAGCATTGATAACTGAGTGATAAGCGCAAGTGCTTGCATCATGGAAAAAAAATGGTCTCCGGTAAGCATTTCTAAAGCGCCCTAAACTGGCATAAAGGTTACTTTGCCACACACACACACACAAAAAAAAAAAAAAGCAAAAGCTGTAGGGCTTGGAGCTCAGAGCCCACAGTTAATTGTTGAAAGTTAATTCGAGGTCATGCAGAGCTGACAGTGCCACAGTGCTGAGAGCGGGTACAAGAAGGGAGGAGCTCCCATCCAGAGAGTCTGAAGTGTCAGCGAGCATGAGCTACTATTAAAAGAGAAAGTGGCTTATGAAAAGAAAATGTAGCCTGGCAGGCACAGATTGCTTGCTGGTATTCCTAGCCTAAAAGACAGCATGCTTCTGTTCCCTGTCCTTCCCTCCCTCTTCCTTCTTCCCCTGACTGCAGTGTGCCTCTTGTCCGTCCGTCCTCCTTCCATCGAGTCCACGCTACCTCCTTCCTGCTC
Organism: Lagopus leucura; assembly: GCF_019238085.1. Classification (NCBI taxonomy): domain Eukaryota; kingdom Metazoa; phylum Chordata; class Aves; order Galliformes; family Phasianidae; genus Lagopus; species Lagopus leucura. Next base: position 72,989,865 of record NW_024962252.1, on the reverse strand, counting down.
CCCTTCAAAGTGACCCTACTCACTGCCTATGTTCCAACAAGTTGAACAATTTAATATGTGGGAAATTCTGCGGGCACAATGACAGCTACTGAACTGCACTGCTGATTATTCACACTGTGCCAGCAGAAAGGATCTGGGAACCCTGGCAATAAAGGCACAGCTCTGGATAGAAATGCTTGTGGACTGACAGCATGGGGAAGGAGGAGAGCAAGGAGGGAGGGGAAGCAAAGGTTACCTGTGCAGATCAAAGGCTGCTCGCTGAATTTGGCTGAGATATAAAGAGGCAGAAACCAAAACCAAGAATAAAACTAAAGTGAAACTGATTCAGGTCTGCTATGCTCTCTGAATGTTTACACTGCGCAAGCAGCTGGATTATACCATCGAAACTGCACTATAGATTGGCCACAGGAAAAAAAAACAACACATCTGAATTTTTCTGCAGAGTTTTTTAGTTTCTTGGCTGCACCCTGCTAGCTGCACTTGAGATCTGGGAGATCGAACAGGACCAATTGCCTCCCATGAACAACGCAGAGTTTTCGCTTTTACATTAATGCACACTGATCTTCCAAAGCTGCAATCAGCCTCTGGATAGGAAGCGGGGACTCCTTCTCCAGCTGCCTGTCAGATCTCCTGCCGCCAAAGGTGCACTGCCCTGATCCTGCTGCACACAGAGCATTCACACGGAGACTGCAACGCTTCACAGTCCATTTGCACAGCTACAGCAGAGCACATGACTGAGGTACAGTCATCTCTCAAAGCCCTGCCCCTGCTACGCTTACTCCTATGCACCGGGAGTCATATTCCACACTTTGCCGGGCTGATTCAGTCCATGCCTCCTTTCCATTGGTCGTGTTGGGAACGGAAGGACGTCTGTTTTTGATGGGAAGAAATGGGAAGGTCACTGAAGGACTAATGCCGTTTGTTCTGCTCCCCTCCTGCAATTTGGGCCTCAGCCCATGTTAAAAGTTAATCCTGCATTTAACACACACCCCTACCCTGTAACACTCCTCCAGATTTGAGTCAGAGGTTCTTCTTTGTGAATGGAGAGAGAAGAAAGGTTAAAACCCAGCCAGGGTCCACATTAACTCTTCAGGGCAGACACAGCCATGGCAGGTGGGATTGAGTCCAAATTTGGAGCAGACGAGTGGGAACAAGCGAGACTAGAAAAGGAGCAGCTCTATGATCATTTTGCCTTCTTTTCCGTCAATGGCTCTGCAGCAATATAGACACACTGTTCTTTTAAAAATAAAAGTGCAGCCACAAGTGCTGGTGGTTTCCTTTATTTATACCAGAAAATCTTTGCTCGTGGAACAAACAAAGAGTGTTTGTCTGACTCCTCTACAACTTCCTGTGCCACAAAACATGTGGAAAGCTCTCTGGAGCACAAAAGGGTAGGGGGTGAAGCTAAAATTACACGCTCCAATCAGAGCAAGTTCATCCCAAACAAAAATCTGTTGCTGCTTGCAAGCACAAAATGGCCAAAGACACAAAATCACCTTTCCTGCTGACCCCAAAGGCTCCAGGAACACTGGTGGAAAAAGGCACCGTGGGACTGTCCTCCTGCAACATAGGCACATCGACGGCTCCTCTTCAGAGAGGATAAACTGAGGTACTGAGAGCAGACCTCCAAGGTCATCCAGCAGGACAGGAGCAGAGCCAAGAAGGTAATGCCAAGAGTCCTAACTTCTTGCTCACTGATGTATTTGCATTGCAGGGTCAGGAATAGCACCAAGGCAATAGCACTGAAGTCTCACTGCTCACACTGCTAGATCAACTTCTCCCCTGCTCCCATCCGCCTTCCTGTGCCAGGGAGTGACACTCCGCTCAACTCATCCCCTCCCCAGGAAGGTAACTGGTCACAACAAATGGCCAGATGAGGATACTGCCTCTTTTCAACCAACAGCAGAGTGACTGGTTACCAAAATAAGCCTCACAGCAGGCTCCATCTTGATCCCTCTGAAGTCACTGAACCTTCTTCTGTTGACTTCAGCAGGAGCAAGGGTCAAGCACAACACATGGCAGCCCGCCAGCAAATCAGAAATTTCGGCCATGCAAAATGGACACCTATCCCAAACAGGCTGCCACAAATCTCTGGCAACGCACTCACAGTCTGTCACACTAATAAAGTTACAGAAATTGAAATCGGGTGCAACAACAACAACAAAAAAAAAAAGAAAAAAAAAAAAAAAAAAAGCCAATCTGGACCCACACTGCTAGAGCCCTCTGCTGACCTCTGGCTGGAATAACGCTGGAGGTCACAGCCCATGGGGGGACCCTTCACCACAGCCACACCAGTGAGGGCTCTGCTCAGCCACGGAGGCAGCAAGGAAAGTGCAGTCAGGATGGCCTTAGAGCAGCTGATGATCACCCAAGCCTGAAGGCTCTGATGTCCACAGTCAGATTGTAATTCGGAATACGCATTCTCCAAAACACCTAAGCTTGTGTTTCCTTCTTGTGGAGACATGGCAGTTACTTTACTGATCACATCCCTATGTGACAGGGCCCTGCTGACACCCACCTTACCATTTTACTCCTAAGAACTGGACTGCCCGCTACCCTGCTGCTGGCCTAAAGGCTGTGGAAGCCAACTGGCTGCAACACGTGGGGCAAGGGACATGCAGGGGGCATCTCCCACTGACCCAGAAGCTGCCCACTCTTCTGGCCCACACACACATCTATCCACAGGCACAAACCAGCGCTGCAGAGGGCTTATTTTGGCCTTGAGGCAGCCAGAGTGACACAAAAGCAGCACGCTTCCCCAGCAGGCCATATCCTTGTCACTGCTGTGCTGCTATAAAGCAGAACCTTTGGGATCAGAGCCCTCTGTACCTCACACCAGAGTAAAAAGGTGTTATTTCTCAAGCCCGACTCTGCACACAGCAATAGCCCGAGCGGGGGCAGGTGGCCCTGTCGGGAGGGCCAGACCCACAGCCTGGTGCTGGGTGCTGCTGGGGCCTTTGTTCAGGATCAGCCCTGGCCGGCCGGGCACCCCTAGCGCCTGCGGCGAAGAGGCAGGCAGTGAAGATGACAAATCCCTTCCTACGGAACTGTGGCGAATTCCTAGGAGGCTGTTCGCAGCTACTCAGCTCTTTGTGTGCGTATATAAATATATATATATATATATATATAAATGAGCGCGCGTGTGTGCCCGAGCGCACGCACGCACTTCTCGCAGTTATGGGAGGCGTGAGGAGGGCTGGGCCGGCCCCGCCGCCCGCCCCGGCTCCAAGGCTGCCCAGCCGCTGCCCCGCGGCCTCCTCGCGCCCAGCACCGCGCGGGGTTTAATGGCGGCGCCCCCACCCCGCGCCCCGCGCCCGCCGCCGCTCCCCGGGAGATGGCGGTGTTGGCCGCCCGGGCCTCCTTCCCCCGAGCCCCCCGCCCCCGATGGAAGCCGCCCCGCGCTTACCTTCATTGGGCTTCCGCTCCCCATCCCCCAGGGCCGGAGCAGCCTTCGACAACTGCGAAGAGAACAGAGAATCGGTCACGACGCGGAGCCGTCACGCCGGGCCGCGGGGAAGGGAGGGTGGGGTTGGGGTCCCGGGCCCGCCGCCACCGGGCAGCCCCGGAGCGAGGCCGTCCCCGGCGGCGGCACAGAGAGACCTTTTGTTCTCCCCGCGGGAGCCGAAAGGAACGAGCGCACCGCAGGGCTGCTGCGGGGCCTGGGCCAGCGGCCGCCCTGCCCGTCTCCTCTATGGCCTCCCCGCCACAGAGCCGAACGGGCAGCGGGGAGGGCCGGGGGGGGGGCGGAAGGGCTGTCGGGCGCCGAAGGGTGCTGCGCCCCTCTCAATGTCACCCACCGCTGTTGGTGGCCACAGAGCTGTCGCTGCCTGGCCCGTGTCAGGCGATGAGCTGCGAGGGCACCGCGTGCTGTGACACCCCACAGCGTCCCTCCTCTCCCTTGTGATAGATACAGGCTGGTGTGACACTTGGCACCGTCACCTAACGGGCCCAGCCTCAGCACTGAACGAGTCCCGAGCTCTGCACTCACTGCCCTGTTGGGACAAGGGGCATTTCCTCAGCGGGATCGGCAGTAGGCAACCCACCCCCAGACTGAGTTGGAGCAGGGTTGCATCACTTTGCTAAGGAAGTGGTTTTTTTAATTCCAGGTGTAACAAAAACTCCACTCTTCCTGCTCCGCGCAAGGGTTGGAGCTCTGACGTAACTTTCCAGCCAAGTCAGGTTTCCCCCTGCTGTTCTGTTCTGTACCAAAACCAAAACGCTCAGGTTTCTTCACTTCTGCAAAGTATGTTGCCACCTGCGTGACGCCATCCACCCCAGAACCTGCTGCATTTCAGCAAGCAGGCACACACAAAATACTGCTTCATCAGCAATCTGCTGTATTTAAGCCTACAAAAAGGTCTTCTGATCTCACAGCTGGAGACAGGGCTGAACGGACCAGGCAAAGTCCACCTCGGGCTCACAACGGGAATTTGCCATCTACAGCCTTCTCAGCAGCCCTGTCCAAAGCCTGGAGTGTCAGCTTTGAAGAGGAGGAGGAAAGCGAGCCGGCAGAGCCCCTCTCTCAGCCATTCCTTTGTGTCTGTGCACAGTTCCCTTTGTTTAAGGTCCCCCTGACCAAACTCCTTGCTTCTCCTTTCTGTTAACGTCCCTCTGTACCTGAGCGTAGCACGCTGGTCCAGGCCTGAGCCACTCCATTGTTATATCCCTGCGAGGAGAGCTTGTGTGCCTAACCTCAGTGCTGTGATAACAGTTTAAAAAGCAGGTTCCTAGGAACAATTTCATCCCTGAAGTGTGAAGGTCACTGCAACAGCGTAAACAAAATGGAGGCAGCAGAGGCTGCAGCGGCCTTCCAGAGCGGCTCAGCGCCTGAAGATCTATGGGTCAGAAGGAAAACCGCTTCAAGGGCAGAAAAGCCTCAATTCACATCATACCACAGGAAAGCAATCACGAGCCAGGTCAGTCTATCCAAGTCACAATGCCCCCAAGACCTTTTGCTGAGGGATTTCTGGTTCACACACCAGGTGACCGTGATGGACTGAGCAGAATTAGCTCTGAGACACCTTGAGGGTCATGCTGTACCTTCTTGGTGTGAGGCTGCTCAGCCTGCTGCCAAGCCCCCTGCCTCCCTGCACGCACACACACACGTGGTGCATGGCGGTTGGGAAGCAGACAGAAGCCACACACTTTCGCTGCTGATCTGCACGTGGCTAGCACCTCTCCCTGCCCAGGGTGTACCAGTGCAGGAGCCAGCCCTCTCCCAGCCATCACCTACACCTGGGTCACAATTCCACCCACAGATGTGAAATGAGATGGATATGGAGCCTGCCAGGAGTGGGGCAACAAGGCTGCTGCGCTCCCTTGGCAGAGCTCAAAGGGGACCTTCTCCGCAGACAGAACTATCACTAACACACAGTTAGCTCACCAGGGCAAGAAACTTCTCTGTCCTTTGGGTACTGCCTTTCACTAACGCTCGCAAAGCCTATCTAACAGCAGATGAGGCGGGGGATTCTGCCTCACTCTAAACCAGGCTGCTGCATATCACAAAGGGCAATGGGAAACCAAAGCATTCCAAGGGACAAACGGGCCTAGAGTGCCCTTCGGTGGGAGCCTGAAGGTCACGCTCTCCTCTGCTGTCTTTTGGAATTACCCAACAGCTCTGTAACACGATTTCTTTCCAATAGATTTTCAGCATGTCACAGAGGTGTGGAAGCAAGCCCTGGGCTCAAGAGCGGGAAGCTCCTTTTTGTGCCCTTTGCAGGTCACAGCAAATACTTGTCCTAAAGCGGGTCAAAACCCTCCTGAAGAAATAATCGTGTTTCACACCTCTGTACCTGCACCTTCCCGTTCTCCCTTTCCTCCCAGTTCCAGTATGGAGCAAGTTATTCTCTAAAGGGAGAGAAAAGGTTAATGACGCTGTTCCTCCCCAGCCATCGCCCCCCTCGCCAACACCACCAGCACTCTTTCTCTCCCTTCCCCTCCCCCTAATCTGTGCAGCCTCATTAAAAGAGCTTTGTAACTGTTTAGGACTGGAACAAACAATCCATCCACTCTAAGAGGGACTCTGGGACAGGAGTTAATGCACTTTTCGTCTTAGGCGCTAGAAATTCTTCTCAGCGGTTTCTACTTAAGCAGAGAGCTCTCGCTGCTCTCCCTCTCCATTGTGCACGCAGCCAGAGGTCGGTAATCCCACAAACGGCCAGCGCAGTGCGGGCACCCTGATACGGAGCAGGACGGACGAGGGATCCCACTTGGGTTGCTCAGGCATCTGTGAGCCCCTCTGTGGTGTCAGCACGGGCTCCCCTGCTCCCACATGAGCACTCCTTCTTCCCCATAAGAGTGCTATGGGGAAGGTGACCGCTGTGCACGGGCAGCTGAGGGGCTGCGGAGCTCCTGGCGCGGCCTGGTGCGGAAGCAGGCTGAAGGCAGCACGGCGGGTGGGTGTGTGATCATTAGCAGTCTGGTCACAGGCGCGCTCTCCCTCCCTGTGTGTCTGAGCGCTGCCTGTTCCCTGTGGCAATACAGCTGGTAGGGCCAGGTCCTTCCACATCTCAGGGAAGGGATAGGTTCCCAGAGCCCCATCGGCAGGGACCTGCCATCACTACAGCTGGACAAAGCCGATGGGGAAGGAGCCGCTGTCCCCCGTATCTCTAGGAAACGGGGACACCACCGCGGCCTCCTGGAGCCCACGGGAGCTCAGTACTGGCGAGCAGCCGGGAGGGTGGCACTGCAAAACCGCCTCTTCCTCCCTCTCTGGCACAGAAGGGCTGTGGCCACACGTGGAGGCAGACACCTGTGGCATCGGCACCGCCCAGCCCACACCGTGACACACTTCCCACCATCCCAGGAGCGAGCGTGCCAACCCCTCGGTGAGGAGCCATCTCTTAGGCAGAGGAGCACTGATCTTCCCGTGTCCCTCCTCCTTCACCCTTGGGAAAGCCGCCGGACACGCGCCTGACCCTGCCTTCCTGCCCAGCCTCTCCACGGCTCTTCTTTAGTCCTTCCCAATGCACCTGACTAGCTAGATAGGTTTTATTCCATATGACAGCCTGATTAACAGCACCGGTAAATACTATTACCAGAGCACAAAATGAAGAGTGGCACTTTCTGCCGTGCCCAGAGCCACCATCAGGGTGCCTACGTGAGACCCACTGGCATTCCCAACATCCCGACCATCACCGTGGCGCCCGAGAGGCCCACAGACAAATAAGGACAGAACCGAAGGACAGACCTTACCGTTCATCCATCCAAGCACTCGCACGGCCCGCATCATCCCACTATCTGTGCATCTCACAGTCTCACGCGGATTTACCCTACAACACCTCCCACCGCTCCACATTTCCCACGCCACACCATAATTTTTCTCCTTTCTTTTCACATCACACCATCCTTCAACCCAGGAGAACAAGCTTTTGCATGGCCCCTGCAGACAGACAGACCCAGACCCTACCTGATCTGCAGCTTCGTCTCCGGGGAAGAGGAAGGGGAGGGGAGAAGGCGCAAGGGGAGGGTTGAAGGGTTTTATCACCGGACACGGACTTGTCTAACCCACAGCCAGGGAAGAGATGCTACTCTCTAAGATTATGGAGGAAGCAGCGGGCAGAGAAGCCCCATCTTAACTGATGATGGAAAAACTCTTGGAGGGTGGAAAGAATTGTCCCATGAGGCAGACGTGGCCGCCAGGCTGCACGGCGCAGCTCTGTGACACGCTCAGATGGGAGCTGAGCCTTGGTTCCCATCCAGCACTGCCCAACGTGCGGCTGTCACCGGGGAAAGTGGAGATATAACAGGCGAGAAACAAAGCGTGCGGAGCCTGCCTCCAGTTCCAGCTGAAATGGCTCCTAATTGGGGAGTTACCTTCCAGCATCCATGCTGAACAAACAATGTGAATAACTGAGCAGCTTGCAGGCGACCTTTATTTTCATGTCTGTGGGAGATGATGTGGCCCATATTCCCTGCAAGAGCAGAGGAGCAGTGCGGGGAGCATTGGCCTCTTACAGCCTTAAACATAATCCATGCCTACCCGGCGCACAGCCACTTTCACGTGGGCACTCTGTCTAAACCCCTTAATATCTCTTGGCAACACAGCCCTCCGGACTCCAGAAACAGATAGATTTATAGGGCAGGTTTGCACACAGCGCTGCCTTTTAGAAACAAAACAGAGAAAGAAAAAGGAGGAAGAGTTGGTCTCTAATCGCTCAGGAATGACAACGAGGCAAAAGTAAAAGTGACCAACGAGGAAGAGAAGGCAAAAACGCGGGGTTTTGTAATCACGGTGCCAGAGATATGTATTTTGGAAAAAAAAAAAAAATCAATCTGGAAAAAAATCAGGATCCATTTTGTCCTCTTTGATCTTTATTTGTTTTTCCAGCGAGGTATTTTGAACTCCGCTCGGCGGCACGAACCCGAGCCGGGACCCAAGGCAAATACGGCCGAACACCCTTTTGCAATGTCAGGAGACCGGGGGACGGGAGGCGAGGCTGATGCAAGAAGGCAGCGCGCTGCCTCCCTGCCCCGCGCCCGGCCCCGCGGCCCCACGGCCACTCCGCGGGGAGCCCCGCGCCGGGGGCGTGCATTGCGCGCACACGTGCGCGGGCACTACGCGCGCGGCTCCCGGCCGCTCGCCCCCCGCCGCAGCCCCGCACACGCACCCGCACACGTGTGTGCGCGCCGCCGGCGCCCGCCCGGCCCCGCTGCCAGCGCGGTGGGCAGGTGGGAGGCAAAGGGAAGGCGGGGGGAGAGGGAGAAGGGACGAAGGGGAAAAGTCCCTCCCGCACAAAGCCCCGTCCCGCCGCCGGCCCCGCCGCTTACCTCCGCGCTCTGCAGATAGAGCAGCGCCGCCAGCCCCCAGTGGATCCAAGTGAGCAGAAAGTTCATGGTTGCCGGCGCACGCCGCGGAGCGGGGCCCGCCGCACTCCGCCTCGCCGCCGCGCCGCCGCTGCCGCCCCGCTGCCGCGCTCTCGCCCGCGCCTCCTCCGCGCCCGCCGCCTCCCGGGCGCTGCGAGGGGCTCCGGGGGAAGGAGGTCTCCTCTTCGGGGTCTCCGCTTTCACCCCTCCATACGGCCGGCTCTCCGCCGGCCCCCGCTGCCGCTCTCGGTGGGCGCTCCGCAGGGCCGAGCGCAGGCTCCGCGGCCGCCCCGCCGCCGCCCGGCCCCCGCCGCCGGGCAATCCGAGCTCCACAGCGGCGCCCGTGCGCGGCCGCTCTCCCGGCGCCGGGGCAGGCAGGCACCCGCGCCGCGCTCGCTCTCGGCTTCGCGCACTCGCCACGAAGTTTGCGCGGAAAGTTTCAATGCATCTCTTTCGCTGCGCCCCCTCTTCGCGGCGAGCCGGGGTCGCCTCCCCCGGGGGAAGGAAGGGGCTGAGCCCGAGCCCGCTCCGCACGTCGGGGTGGCGGTGGCGGAGGGGGCGAGCGGACCGCCTGCCTCCTGCCCTCTCTGCCTCTCTCTCTGCGTCCACCGCTTTGAAAATCGGAATAGTAACAGGAAAAAAAAAAAAAAAAATCCAAACTGGCTAGAGAGGGAGGGAACGGGGCGGGGGGAGGCTCTGCAGGAAAGGGAGGGAAAAAAAAAATCCCAGCGGATCAAAGTATAGGTGGGGAAAAAATAAATTAAACGAGAGGATAAAGCACGGCGGCAAGCCAACAGCAGGTCCCGGTGCCGCGCACGGCTCCTCCCGCGGCGCGCTGTCCCCCGCCGGCGCGGCGTGCGCTCCTCGCCCCCGGCACCGCGGCAGCCGCGCTCCGCGCTCTCCAGCGGCGGCTCCGCGCAGCGCCCGCTCCCCGCGCAGCGCCCGCCCCACCGCCCGCTGCCGGCGCTCTGCAACTGCTCGGCGCGGCCGCGGGGAGAGACGCTCCGGAGAAGTCCCACCCTCCTCCTCGGTCCCCTCCCTCCTCTCCACCCATCCCTGTTACACGCCGGGCGAAACGGCGACGGAGCGCAGGGGGTTGCGGCCCCCTCCGCCGTTCTTCCCGCCCGCCTCGCTCCGGACCGAGGTTCCCGGGGTTCCCGTGCCGCCCCTCTACCCGCGCCGCCTCCCCCCGCCGCCCCGCGGCCGCCGTCGTGCCCCGCCGAGGGATGCGCGTTCGGGTCAAAATTCACCTCGTCCGTGGGAATCGCTCCAAAGTCCAGCGGGGCCGTTTGCGGGGAGGGGGCAGCGAGGGACGTTCGCCGTCCCAGCCTCCGGCCGGCCCCCCGAGGCCTCCGCTTTTCAGATACGGTGATTTCTCGGCACTTATGTGCTAAAGGGGAGGGGGCAACTCGGCTGGGTTTAATCCCCTTTATCCAAAGATAGTCGCTAGGTGGAGGGGCCTGCCTGCACCGAACGCCCGTGGTGTTCCACCGGGCGAACCCATCACGCTTGCTGGGAAGGCGTTTGAAGGGCAAAAAGGCAGCTCCATCTGCGGGGTTACCGCAACATTCCGCGGCCGAGCTCCTTTGCTCATGTCCCCGCAGCGTTGCCCTGCACGTGACATAGCAGCTCCACGCGCGTGTCGGCACGCAGAAATGTCCCTCCTGCCGCCACCCTCCGCAGGGCGGGCACCCGGAGCTGGGGCTGCACGTCGGGGAAGGCACGGTGAAAGACAAGGCCGTATTATCGCTGGGAAGCAGCAGGTATTCCAGCACCGTGCCACAGCTCTGCGATACAGGCGAAGCGTTGGCTCTATAGAGGCACCTGCTGGCTGAGGGGAACAGACGGAGCAAGCAAACAAAAAAAAAAAAAAAAATCAGTCTTTGATTTCGGCAGATCTTAGACCCGTTCTCCACTTTGTTCATATTTAAACACGAATAAAATGTTCTCCTTGGTACGGGGCAGGGAGATGTGCCCATCCCCTGGAAGGCCGGGAGGTGAATGCGGGCTTTGCCCGGCCCCATCAGTTCCAGCCCCAAATGCCCCATGCAGCCTATGGTGCCACGCGTGCGGCCACCCCCTGGGTTTCTCCACCCCTGGGGACAAACCCAGCCTGGAGAAGGACCTAGGCCTTCAGAGACCACTGAGGAGGGGTGGCCTTTGTTCAGGCATTGCAAAAGAATCCTTTCTCATTTGCTCTCTCTTCTCTCTCTTTTTTTTTTTTTTTAGAACTAATTGTTGCAAAGAGTCTCTGAAGAAACAAATATCTGTCCAAAACAACTGGAGTTTCCCGTATTCAGACTGCGATTGCCAAAAAGTGTCCTCCAAGAGATAGGAAGGCTGCATGCATCCCCCAGAAGAGCAGAGGGGATGTTTAGTTGCTGAATGTAATGCCAAATGGGAGATCCTAGGGGCAGGGGCTGCTTCTGGTAATGCCACAGTTCATTGCAAGCAGCTCTGCCTCCCACCAGCCCTCTGCTTGTGGACTGTCAGAAAGCAGATGAGTCTTTATGTGGTAGAAGAGGGTCCTGGGGGCTTTTTTTTGCTCTCCCACTAGGTGAGCAATTTATGAATGAATGTAGTTCTGCTGCAAACAAGCTGCAGTTTGCCCCCTCCCTCTGGAAGGATAAAATCCCCAAAGCTACTGCACTTTGGAAAGTCCCACACAGAAACCCAACAGAAAAGATTAAATCCAGCAGTGCAGAGGGAGAGCCTTACCCCCTTAAAGCTACAATGTACTGTAAATAATGTACAGAACCCAGCTTCTAAAATTACCACTACGGGATTGCTCACGGCATCTTAGGTTTCGTCTGGATCCTGTGATCTTCCCACCTGCCAACATCCTGTTACCAGGAGAGTGGTGCGTGTGAAGGTTGTGCAAATGGTCATGCACTTGCACGAATCCTGGCACGAGCGTGGGCACACATGGGCCTCCCGTGTTAGAGTTACACCGTAATAAATATGGGGACAGGAGATGCTGACATTGCCACAGGATCTGCAGCGCTCACCAAAAAAAGCAAACGCGTGTCTGTGCTGCGCTGCATCGGGAGCCGTGGGATCCTCCTCACATCAACGGCTCCTGAGACAGAAAGGGAGACAGAATCAAGGGGCAGGAGTTTAAATATGGAACACTGAAAAGCAGGAGCTCCCCGTTTAGGCACATCAGTAAGGTGTGTGGTTCGCCGAGAGGCTGAGTGATGGTGCGCTCGAAGCTGTGAGAACTTTGCAGAATGTGACCATCATTGAGGACTCCATCTTGCAGATTGGATTCAGGGGAAGCGTTGGCATGGACTTCAAAGAGCACAAGATCAAGCCCATATTGAGGGGCTCAAAATACAAATGTAGGAGCCTAAATGTAGGCGTCCATTTTTTAATACCTCGTCCCATGCTAGTAATACCCTCTGTCCCATTCCTCTGATCTGAAAAGAGAGGAATGTAGGTAACCTCACCAGCTCTCCTCATAGAACCTGTGGCCAAAAAGGGGGAAATCCAAGAAACACATTCCCCACGCTTTGTTTATTTTCCTCCCCTCTCTCAGGTCCCCAGAATAACAGCCGGAGAGCTGCTCGTGGGGGAGCTCAGCCCCACTTTGAAATTGGAACAGGAAATGTGAGAAATGTGGACGTTAAAAAGCAAATGAAACAAAACAATATTTTCTTAGAACTCCATCTCATGGGCAAGTCTGGGGGGAATCTGGATTTGGATAATCTAAATTAGGAGAGAAGTCAGGGAAACAAAGAGCAGTTTTAAGCAGTTGAGTGCCAGAGCTATTTCTTAACATGCCGCTCACTCTGATTTCAAATACGGTCCCTCGGCGCTCAGCCCAGGAACAGCGCGAGGAAGTGGAAAGAAGGCCGGAATGGAGTGGGCTGCTGGGAGAGGCAGCAAGGTGAGCAGAGCCCAGTGCTTCTAAGGGTATTTTGGGTACTTCCTTCCCTTCAAGAAGCCACAACGATGAGAGAGTGACCACCGGGCTGTGGCCAAGTCAGCGGCATCACCATCACAAGGCAGCAAATCGTTATTGGGATTATTTTTGCTTCAGTTGTGCTGACAGGGAAGGGAGCAGCTGCAGGTATAACAAAAGGTTGCTCTGCCGAGATGCTTTGCCAACGCTCCCTCTGCTGTGGTTTAAATAGAATACATGCAGCGGGCATGGGCAGCACAAGGCTCGCAGTTGTGAGCATTAGAGATGCCCATGCACCACCCACTGGCAGTTTCAATCGCCTCTGTCACTCTGAGTTTGTCCAAAGATCCTCAGCTCCTGGAAAGAAAGAAAGAAAGAAAAATGTTCAAGGGGCAGCACCATTCCTTGTTTTGTCCTCACGAGTTGATTTTGTACTCTGGGTGCTTCTCTCATAGTTCGTAATTGTGTCAGGTTGAGAGGAGTCACTCCCCTTTTTTCACTGTCCATCTTCCTGTCTCTCACTGGATCCTCGTGTGATCCTTTTGCAGCAAGTAGCTGAGGCAATGAGAAGTGGAGGTAACAGGTCAGGTCATCAGCTATCAGCGGCATTGTTTTAGCTTCTACAGAGACATCAAGGGGCCAAAGCAGCTTTTTTCCTGCCTGAAGTACACGTAATGTCACCCTAAGGGACCTCATGTCACCCCAACTTTTACATCTTCATGTAACAGAGCTGGTAGGAATACACACACACAGCAGTTGCATTAGTACTTCACCTTACACTTACATCACAGTCCCAGAAGAAATCTGATGGAGTGGGCCTTACCTATTAAATCATTTCCTAGAGGAAAGGTTTCATTTGGGCTCATTTGTTATCATTTGTCCCAGAATTAATATTCTACACTCACAGCATTGGGTGTGGGTGTTTTTCATGGCTATGGGTAGAAGAACCAAAGGCTGATTTCAGGAAAGCTGTTCTGTTGTTTTAGGTTGGTCACTTGATGTCCATCCCAGGTGCTGGACACATGTTGCTTGCTGAAGGAGGTATGATTTGAACTTGGACTCAGACCTCAACACTTTGGTAACTAGCAAACAAAAATAAAACTGAACAAAAGCGTGCCTATTGCTCTCCTCAAGTCAAGTGGCCATTAATGATATTGGCTTGAACAACAAATATGCCAATGCAACAACTGAATCAGAAATCGGACAGTCAGCATGTGCGGTCCTCTGCAAGGATGGGCAAATGGGATTTCAGTCCAGAGGAACCCACCAAACACCTATTCTACATGCCGTGGGTCACCAAGTCCCTTCCATCACCTTACACCCCTTTTCAGAGTTGCACCAAAGGCCAAACTCTACAAACACAATGTGCTACAAAAGGATAGAAGAGCACAAGGCTCTTCCCACACCTCAGCAACAGCAGCTGTGGTTTGTATCAGTGCCTCACACGACTGTCGGAAGTTGTTGGTGCTCCACATCAAGGAGAAGGACAGCAAAAAACAAGCAATGGTCTCTATGTGATCAAGGAGTGACTCCCTCCTGCCCACAACCTGACAGATGAAGTGATGGGGACACAAGGATGGAAGCATGGATATGCCTTGTGGCAAATCCTGGTTTTGCTCACAAGTGCTCTCCTAGAAGGAAGAAGCAGCTAGAATGGAACCCAGAAGCCTCTTTCTCCTTCAAAGGTAGGATAAACCCCTCTTGTCTCCCTCCAGGAAGCATGGGATTATTGTTGCAGAAGCATGATGCCAGTAAGCACTCACCCAACTTCCACTCAGATCTGCATGACAAGACCCAAATGTCTCTCTCCAATGAAGTGGGGAGATCTGGAAGCTATATTCTTCCTGTAGGGTGAAAAGCAGGGGAACAACTACTGGCCAGCTGTAGTTGTATAGGCACTGAAACAACAATCACGTCTCTTCCCCAGCAATTAGGGTCTGAGGCAGGGAACCTCCCCATCCCCAGACACCATTTCCCACAGATGACTGAAGACCTCTTTGCACCATTTCCTCCTCCCACCCCTTCCCACAAACCGCTTGTGATCATCCCAGGCTCCCCGATCTCCTCATGAAATCCTGCCCACTCTACTGTACAGGTTATAAAACCCAACAGAAGGAAGTCGCAATCAATCACACCTATAACTGTATGCCAGTTAAATATTTCCATATTGAAACTAGATTACTATCTGATGGGCAAACCGCAAACTATAGATACAATTGTAAAGCTTCTATCTCAGAGCTATATTAGCACCTGGCTCACCGCTCCAAAAACTTGCAGTTTGCTTCAAATAACAGACTTCATCAAATTATTTTGGATAAATGGCAGCTTGCACAAGACAGTATTTCAGTTTTGCCAGGACCATAAGCTGGGCACACTGAATACAGTTCAGTGAGCAATTTCATGACAGCATATTGAGCTGCACAAAGCAAGGGAGTTTTCTTAAATTCCTCTGTGTCTGGACCTTCCAAATGCCCACACACCTTGGTGGCTGGCTGCCCAGAGCCACACCTTCACACCCAAAGGCGGCTGGGCAATACTCCAAATAGAAGAATATCAAAACAAAGGCAAGCTGGATGATAGGAGGTTCCTGAGTTCCCCAGCTCCCAGTCTCCTAGGGGAGTGCTTCTCAGCACTGGAACTGAAACACAGCATTTCTCCAGAATAGAATTTAAGAGACAGCCTTCCTCATCTTTGGCCAAGCTCCTCAGCCTCCTCCTTGTTAAGCATGGTTTCCAAAATTCCTTTTTCCTTTCAGCATTTCGAAACCAAGTTCTTAGGGCAAATCTTGGAGTCAGGAACTTTGGTCCAAACAGCTTCAACTTAAGACAGCACTTCACTGGTGCCAGTTCTGGGAAAACCTCTTTGACACCAGCAGGACACAGCACAGCCAAGGCTGGAGATGCCTGAGATGCCAGGAATGCCCCCTTTCTTACAAATATGATATTCATAAATAAAGCCACTTTTGAAGAAGGTTGGCAGAATCTGAAGTGGGCAATAGGTTTTGTGATGTCACCAATTCACAGAAAGGTCAGCATTAAAAGATTTGAAAGAAAAACAGTAGAGGCAGCTACTCATACAACTGTCATCCATCAACAAAAGTAAAGTTCAAACATATGATCAGTTTCATCACTTCCAGCTTATTTTCTGCTTGCCTAAAAAGAAGTGTTTTTTTCTGGAACTGAGCTACAGGTCAAAAAGCTTAGCTTTTGACATCTGACAGAAAAGTTATTTTTCAATATTGTCCATATTCTGATATATGTTCTTTTTCTCCCTAGGGGGCCACATTAATTCTTTCAAAGCATAGTGGATATGGGTTTGGAAATCTCCAGTGAATGTAACGTATTATCTCTTTCCTGGAAGCAAAAAAAAAAAGTATATATATATATAGTGCAGCTTTATCTCATTCCCTTCCTGGACATTTCACGAGAACTACACTGTGGGTGGACTAGCGTGTTATCCTCCAACACCTTATCCATCTGCGTTATGTCGCAGGGCAACACAGGGCCGTCAGGGCAGTGATCCAGGACAGCACAGGGTAGTGCTCTCTTTTCCTTATGATGTGAGGCAGCAGTGCTTAGAAACAGCAAGCTGATTTCCTAGAAGAAGAAAATGCACACTCCTTGCACCAAAACGCTTGATATGAAGTACCGAGCAGCTTCTTTTCCCTGAAAGCAAGCCGTGAAACCACTCTTACAGCAATGCGTTTATCCCTGCATAGCACAAGTCTTGAGCCAGCCAGTTTGCAAACACAAGAGGTGAGAAGCAGGTTGAGTTACTGCCCTTAATTTTGGAGGGGTTGACTTTTGTGATCTCGGTCGCAAGGCACAGTGCTTTGGCTGGGGCTGGGACACACCCAACATGGGGACAGGACGGGCCTATGGCCTTCTACAAAGGGGCCGTGGCTGGAGGATCTCATGGAGAGACACCCATGGGCAATCACCTTGGAGATCATGGCAGTCGCCAAGGGAATCGTCTTCTTAAATAACACACTGTTGACCAGGCTGCGTGCAGGCCAGCCTCGCTGCTAGACAGCATTCTAAGGCTCGTGGATCTGAGGCTGGTGGCTTGTGCCAGGTTTCGGTCAAAAGCGCTTGCCTTTCATTTCGCTTTGGACTGGGCAGTGGGAATGGAGGAGCTGCATCATCAGTTCCAATTTCATCTGGTTGAGTGCTTGGCGTACCCAGGTGAGTCAAGATTCATTAAGCAGCATTAAGAGCATTGCATCCCAGCAGCACGTATTTTATATTAACCAGCCCTGACAACACCTGGACTAACATGGGAAGCGATGCCACAGCAGCACTGCTCATCTGCAGGCAAAACAGAGTGCTGCAAGAGGGGTCACAGTGGACATCCCAAAACACCTTCCTTTGATGGAAACTCATTCCCCATTCCTGTGCTAGAGGATGACTACTAGTCTGAATTATTGATTAGTTAGAGTCAAACGAATGTGGCTTAATGTGATTTGTTATGAGTAAACAGAATAAAGTCCAAACTAGTAATGTACAAACCTGGGGTTTTAAAAGGGTCAGCTTCCAAAGCTGAAAACATGTTAGCTTTGAGCTGCATCAGCTGGGAGTGAAAGGCAAACAGACGAAATGGAATAGCTGGGAAGCTGAGTATTTTTATTGGTGCTGAAACATCGCTGTTGAGCGAAAAAGGTTGCTTTAGAGGGAAAATCAAGTGGTTGCAAAAATCAAACACAGAGATGTTGCGCTCTCCATATAGCTTTTTCATGTAGATATGAGGGAGGAAGAGAGAAGCTGATGGCAATAGCTAATGTGACAACTAATTTAATTGGCTGCAACTGTAGAAAATTGATAGAGGGAGCAAAAGGACAGGAAGACGTGTGGACAGTAAATTTAAGGGCAATAAAGTGCATTTTTTAAGCTAAGTCAAAACAAAGGATAAAATAAAAAAAAATCTGGTTTATTTATATGTGAAATAGTGAAGCAGTTTTGATTCAATAGATTAAATTAAATAAATGAATAAATAAAAATAAACAACCTTGCAAAGCACTAAAAGAGCTGCCAGAAAAAGTCAGTGAGTGTATGTGTTTGTATGTAAATTTTGCAAAGCGGGTGTTATACATCTGGAAACAAGGTAGCAATGAGCAAACTGCTTTTCCAATGGCATCCTGGCTTCTACCAGACACAGCACAGCAGCAGGAGCAGATGTGATCATCCCTCTATATTCAGCTCTGGTGAAGCCACACTTCCTGTACTGTGTTCCGTTCTGGCCCCATCACAACAAGAAAGATATTGAGGTACTGGAGTGTGTCCAGAGAAGGCAATGAAGCTGTGAGGGGTCTGCAGCACAAGTCTTAGGGGGAGTTGTTGAGGGGTTGTTCAGTCTGGAAAAGAGGAGGCTCAGGGGAGACCTCATTGCTCTCTACAACAGGGAGGTTGTTGTGAGGTGGAGGTTGGCCTCTTCTCTCACATAACTAGTGGTAGGACTAGAGGGAATGGCCTCAAGTTGTGCCAGGGGAGGTTCAGGTTGGGTGTTAGGAAAAACTTCTCCAATAGAGTGGTCAGGCAGTGGCACAGGCTGCCCAGGGAGATGGTGGAGTCACCATCCCTGGAGGTGTTCAAGCAACATTTAGATGTTGTACTAAGGGACATGGTTTAGTGGGGAAATAGTGGTGGTAGGTGGACAGTTGGACTGGGTGATCTTGGAGGTCTTTTCCAGCCTTGGTGATTCTATGATTCTGCGAAACGTAAGAGGTCATGTGGAACTGCAGAAAGAAACCCAGAATGCTGGTGGAATGTCCACTCTCAGACTTTTCAGTATTCAGCCCTACAGAGACGTGCTGACCTGATCTAGTGTTGGTAATGGTCCTGATCCAATCCTTCAGCTGTCCTTTCCAATATTTTCTAGGACTTCATGAACACGAGGCAGGTAACTGTATGCCTACATGGCAGCATAATCAAACAGGATGAAATAAGAATTAATAAGAATGAATTTAAGGAGATAGTATAATTTACACCAGTAAGCCTAGATGTGTAGAAAATTGATCTAATTAGACTAATGAAAGCTTTTTTTTTCAGTGAGATTATGAGTTTTCTTGGTAGAGGCAACAGGGTTGATGTAATTTACTTGGACTTCCTCAGGCTATTTTAGTTCATGGCATAGGATGATACAAAATTAGCATGAACCTTAAGGTTTAAATGCTGGCTAATTCATACATCTCAGGAGGTGATAATGTAAGTGGAGAGTCACTATTTGGCAAGTGGTAGTTTTGGCCCATCTCCTTCAAATACAACCCAGAATGACACACAAAATGATTCTTATTGAAGTCTGGAGATGGCACAAAGATGGAACTAGTGAGTAATGAAGAGGATATGCCTTTGGTGCAGAACAACGATTGCCTACGCTCTTGCTAATATCAATTTTCATGCACAAATGTATGAGTCATAGCTTTGGAACAAAGCAGGAGACCTCCTAACAAAAGGTGTTTTCTACCCAAGCAGGCCAGAAATCTGAAGAGGACTTGGAGTTCATGGATATATACCAGTGTGAAATATGGCATCAAGAGTAATACAATCCTGAGCTGTACAAACAGGAACAAACAAACAGAAAAAGGGAGGTTGCATTATCCCAGCCTTTCACACCAAGACAACAGTAGTGGGATGACTGCAAGCCTGGTGTCATGAGCTGGGAGGGGAGGAGCCAGAGGAGTGCTGAGAAAAGCCAAGGGATGACTGCAGCACTGGAAAAGATGCCATGGAGCAGAGCTGCCAGGACACAGTCCGTTGATTGGATGAAACAGTCATGAGTGATTTGGTCGTGGTGAGGAAGAGCCTTACACTGGAGATAGCAATGCAACAGTAAATGGTTCTCTTCAGTTTAGTATTTACAAATATTAAAAGATGCAATGGGGGGAAATGATGCAATGTGACCTTGGAGATTAGAAATAAGGCAAAAAGATACAGCTGGAGAAGACTGCAAGAAGCTCTAGTCAATTTCTTGATGATTGGAAATGTTCCAGTCTATTTATTTATTTATTTATTTACTTTCTAGAAAAGAGCTTTAATGTTTCATCTTAATTCAGACATGATGAAGACAAGAAGCTCCTTTGGCTGATATTACACGGATCAGATGAGATGTATACAATAGCCCTATGCTTCTGAACCTGTGCTTTTCCAAACTATTGATGGATTCTCTCAGACTTACATTGGAAGCAAACTTTTGGGTAGCTAAAGACAACTCCGGTGCTGGCAAGGCAGCTCCTGTGCCGAGCAACTTGTCAAGGCCATATCCCAGGTCGGTGGTCCCAGGTCGGTGGTGGAACCGGGAAGGGACCCAAAGCATACTCCCATCACCAGCGTTCACTCCCTTGGACCATGACCGGGGCAGGCTGGTTTTCCCCTTGCAGCAGTCACATTTCGTGCTGCCCACACTCCCCCCTGCTGGTCACACTGGCCCACGTCTGCCTACTTTAAATTCTAGAGGTGAGGTACAAAGATCACGATGGCATCTGGTCCCCCGCCTGGAGGTATGCGGGATTAAAATATCCCTCTCCGGTGTGCTTCATCAGGGCACCAATTTCAGCTTGGATGAGAAGAGCTATGAGGAATGCCTCTTTATTTGGCTGATGCTAGCAAGAAAATAAAGCCTCTGTAAACACTGTCATCCATACCAAGGAAGCCTCTGTTTGCAAACAGCACTGCAGGAAAGGCTCCACAGCATCAAAGAGACACGAGGGCCATTGGGCTACCTGTGAGCAGGAATGCCATTAACTCACTTGGATGTTACCTCACGCTCTGCATGACTCATGGCTGGAAGTGGAAGCATGGTTTCATTACCTGTGCACTCTGACAGCGCGGCCATAACCCCAGCAGAAACAGATTGTTAATAATTAACTTATCAGTATTGTTGTTGTTATTACTAAGAAGTCAGACACTGGAGTACTAACTCAAGGGAATGGCTTGTCCCCTTGTCCCCTCCTGCCAGCCACTCTCTGAAGACTGGCGTTTGCTGCCCAAGATAGGAATTAAGAAGAAAAATGAATGAAGGTTTCCGTTTCTGAGATAGCTGGTAATAATTAACATGTGGCTAATGGAGGGGCATGTTAGTTGGGCTTTCCAGGGAATGTATCCTAGCTGCAAGAAGATGGAAAAATTCCAGAGTGAAATGCAACTGGCCTTGCACCTCATATTTCTTGTGCTCCCCAGATCCCATCAGGCCATTAGAAGGCCTGACTCTATGCATGTCAAAGTTACTCTGAGCATTTTCTTTGTGTGTAGAGGACTCGGGGCTGCTAAACCCCAGAGAAGAAAAACATAGTGCTGTGTAACTATTGCAGAAAGCTGAGGCAGAATACCCACGGGATACCTCTGTCTCTCTGGCAGTAACTACCAGAATAACCCTGTGGACTACTGCTGAAGCTTCCCCCAACCCCAACCTACTCTTTCAGAATTAGTTGGTTCATCAGACCACGTATGGCCCTGGCTTCCACCCAAAAGGTCTGCAACAAGTCAATCAACACAACAGACAGCATGTGGTCTGGCCTGTAGGCTGTGCACCACCGCCATCCCACTTTGAATAAAGCAATTAGGGAGCCCAGACCTTGCTGTAACAGGGACAGCACAGCTCCACCACTCATAAGTTGCATTTTTAGTGTATCTCTGGCCTATCTGGTAAGGAGTCCAGCATTAATTTCCTCTGGATTAGGACAATTCGTGCACTGTCAGTCCATACACAGCCAATTTTCAAGCAAGGAAGTGAAGAGCAGCTTCTCCCAACAACTGGGATTAGACATATTTATATACAAAGAGTAAAAAACACCCTCAGTTTGTGCTATCATTGTTTACTATTGCATATGCAGCAGGAATAGCTCAAGATAGTGCAAGAAAAATAGTTGAAGTCGTACAAACATATAGATTCTGGGGTATTTATGGGACAAGATAGCACAGTGAGGAAGGACAGATAAGGTGGTGCAGGAAGAAAATGAGAGACTTTGCGCAGGGCAGCTGAGAGATTGAGGAAGATGTGAATCTGAATGAGAGTTTTAAACATCAGATGATCACCAAAGGGCAGTTGTGGTTTTCTTCTCATAAACACGGAGACAGCACAAATGGAAGAAAAACATGATGAAATCTTAGCTCACATTAGTAGCATATAAAAAAGGAAAATGTCTTTCTTTCAGCTCTGCATGGGCAAAGACTCGCATGGGAAAGGGGAGTGAAGGACCATTAGTAATCACAGAGCCCGATCTCCTGTGATTACCATCCAACCTTTAAACAAAAAGTCTTCATGAACTGCCAACTGCAACCATAATTCCATTGTCTTTGCTGCCCAGTCCCTCGGCTCGCTGTTACAGGCACTCATGCAGAACGCCAGGTTATAATTCTGATAGCTGGTGGAGACAAAGAGAAAGTCCATCAGGGAAAGATAAATATTGTTCTATAAAGATCACCAACCAAATCTACTCAAATTCCAGAAGATAAGATCGTTAATAATTTCCTGCTCAAAGTGGTCGGCCCTGGCCTCTCCTGCAACCTCTTGTTCCCATGAAGATAACATTTTTGTATAATAATTTTTTTTAAAATTACCCCAAAGTAAAGCAGTTTTCCCCTGAGTAAAATTTCTGCCCCTAGTTTAGCAAATGTTGGCTTCAGGCCATCGTGCTTCTTTCCTTTCCAGTCAGCTGTATGGTGCTTTTGGAGAAATGCTGCTTTGTTGGAGTCGCTCAAGAACTTTACTTTAGGCAAAACAGTTTCTACCTGTCCCAAAAGAGGTAAATACTCTGTAAGTGAAAGCTACCTGCTCATCTTACCAGGCTGCGAGCTCTTTTGGCTTTCCCTGGAGAACAAAGTAGCTGCAAGCAAATTTGGAAGTAAATTTTGTATTTTAAGGGCTGATGACATGCTTTGATCGCAAATGTGCAGAATCACTTTCTGGAATTGTTATCTACCAGTGGGTTCCAACTCATTCAGACTTTCTCACACAGTCTAATAGCTGAAAGTTTACAAGCCTGGATTTATTTCCAAGCATTTGCAAGCCCTTTTTGGTTTGGTGATACATTCCCTTCAGCTAGAGAAAACATTTTGCAGGAGCTGCTCTCTGGCTCTTCTAGCTCTGAAACAACTCCACAGCGGAGCAGCTGCAGAAGTGATTTGCCTCATAAGAAGCACTGTAAAGCGTTTGCATCTCAGAGTAGGGCAAAAAAAGGTCCAATCACTACTAGAATGACATCATGTCATGCTCTGCAAAATATCTGCAGCCATGAGCACTCCTTGAAGCAGAGCAGAGCTCCCATGCCTGCCTGGTGCTTCTTACTCTCCAAACTCCCACCCAGGGCTGTTCTCTGCGTGCTGCCCCACAGGAGCCATCTGACTACGAGGCAGAAAACGGACCCCGCTTCCCCAACATGTGGCGTTTTGATTATTGCCATGCACCAGGAGGAACTGCTCTTGGAGCCAGATACAAGGCTGTGCTTCCGTGGTGGGCATCGGAGGTCAGTAAGTTATCGCTTTATTTGTAAACATGAGAAAACTTCATCTGGAGTCAATAAAAACATGGAGTCCCATGGGGCCTTTCTCCAAGGCGAGCAATAAATACAAAGAGCTCATCCACACAGCGAAGGGAAATTGGCAAAGAACAGCAGCATAATCATATGTTACATTGTGTATCTACAGGCCCTTTGATCCCAGGATATTTACAAATATTAATGAGTCATGCTTCTCAAGCACCTTTTTGGAAGGTATCATTAGATCATTTTCCAGATGGGGAAGCCCAAGGGAGAGAGAAGTGATCCTTCCATAGCCACACGGAGCGTCTGTGACACAGCTGAAAGCAGAAACCAGATATTCTTGCTTCCAGTCCTTTGTTTTTAATTATAGCAACATTCTTCCTCTCGTATTTTAGGCTGTATTTTATAACAAGTCATGTATGAATACACCCCTGTGGATGACGTTTCTTGCTGGTTTACTTTCCAAGAGTTACACTAATACTTTACTCCTTACACTAAATAGATGTTAACTGATTTCCTTATAGCAGAAAACTCCATTATAAATACATACCACAGTCACACAGATAGTGTTCCTCATACAAGATAGCAATCGTCTATACAAGCAAGCAAAACAATACTGGAATGTTTGAGAGGGAAATTTTAACAGATGTATCTGCTTATATGAGTGAATGCAAAATAATGTTCTGCTGTGCTATCTTGGTCAAGTCCAGCAACTGTCATAGTGTCTTAAGGGCTCAAATTTACAGAGACAGAGAGGTAGAAAAGAAATGAGAAAATGGTCAAATACTCACAAGTAGGTGAGAAAGCAGCTATCTACTGGCTCCTTTGTTACAAGGTCTGATAAAAGGAGCAGTGCCCTTTGGTGACACACCACCTAGCACTGCTCTTTTGCTCATACCATGGATAAGCAAAGTTGTCACTAGATGACCTAACCCATAGCAGCTCTGCTTTCTTTTAGAACACCACAGCATTTTCCTCTTTTTTCTTCCCTTTCCTTCTTCCTTCTCTTTCTCCTTTCCTTCCCTTCCCTTTCCCTCCATCCCCTTCCTTTCCCTCTCCCTTTGACAGCTCACAGATTCTTTTCATACAGCCTCCCATGCTTTAGAGGCAGAACACTGCCATAGAGTTTAGGCTAATGTGATAACTACACTTACATAGAGGACCAGTACTTACTAACTGATTTTTGCAGGCCATATCAAAACATTCAGATCCTCCTGTCTCCTCCCTGTGAAAACTATAAAATCTTCCCATCTAATCCATAGATAAGGGGGTTTCTGTTCCCTACCACCCCTGAGGTGGTATGGGAATTTGATCCCTTTATCCCTTTCTCCTGGGCTTTCCCTTGAGCCTCACTCTTATTTGCTCTCATCCCTGATTTATCTGTAATTGCTCTGGATTTTACCAGAGGACGTTTTGCTGGTGCGATAAACCTGTCCAGATGTTGGCATTTACATCAGAGCTAGACGTCTAGACTTACTCTAGTAGTCAGTGCAGAGAAATAGGCAATTTGGGGCACGGGTGATTTCATTTTCAGGTAGATTTTGGAAAGAGCTCAGATGAACCAAGTCCCGCAAATGCATCTCTCTTCACTGGTTTACAAAGATTGCCTGGAGCATAAGCTCAAACATAAACATCAAAAGTTCGGTGAGATGAAAGTGTGTGATCCATAGAGCATCTAATATGAAGGCACTTCAGTATTCACCAGACTCTGGGTCTTTTGTAATGCATGAAGTAGTATCTATGCTTGTGTTTTTCCCATGAGGGGGTCAAATAGTATTAGGAAATAAGGGAGAGGATTTTCTGTGAAGAAGGCACAACTGTACGTGCCTTGTGTGGGAGTGGCATCCACTCATATGGCTGAAGATAGCTTGGCTTGAGTCTCAGCCCCAACGACTTTGGTTCAAGTACTTCTTCTGCCATCAGTGGAGTCAGATTGCCTTGTCTCAGCAAGGAGAGGAATGTCTTCACAGAAATCTCGAGCTGTGGGAAGTGCTGCTTGTCTGATGTCACCAAACATTGTTAGTATGATGCAATCTTCCATATTTTAGCTCGTTTGCCCAAAGTAATGCAAGGCAAAATGCTTCATCTCTAAATTTATACCTTGAAGGTATATCAACTCAGTTGTCTTCATCGGCACAGTTTGCCACTGTCAGCTGGTGAGACGTTGTCTTCTCCACCTCGTGGCAGGAGACCACATACAGACCTCCTTCAGATGTGAACAGCAGGTATGGCAATTACTACTTCTGCTAATGATGCAGATGTGCAGCAACCCTAGAGAGCAGACTTGTTATCTAGTAATGACAAAGCACTCTCTTATGTAGATACTGGAGTAATTGTAATGCCAGTAGCATGACTGGTGGGAGAATAAAATTGAAAAGCCACCCTCCTCTCCAAACCAACCATTTCTTCATGTTCTGCTCTAGAAGACTGCAGACAAGCACTTCTGCAGATTCCGTTTTGTTTTGTTTTGTTTTATTTATTTATTACCTTTCTTTGACATCAGGGCTGGATCTCATTCTGTGCATACTTGCCTTCAAATCTAGCTACATTTACACAACATCTGGATCTCCACAAGATCATTAAAGACATCATCCCATAACTGAAGAGCCTGGCTCACTGAGAACTCTGCTTCCCCAAAAGCAAATTTTCCGAAGGTGTCTGAGTAAAAAGGGAGTGGGTTTTGTGAGCTCACTCTAAACTATCTTCCTAATCCAGTGGAATTGTCTGAAAGATTTTGCCTCTGTATAATCTTCTACTCTTTGCTCTTTCATGTTTCACTATTGCTTCAATTTTGATTGGGTGAAAGTCCTGGTGGAATCCAAATAGCTACCCATGACTGCTAGATTTTTTTTGTTTTCAGACAACCTATACGTAAGGAATGATTTACAAGTGCGCTCTCGTTGGGTTATGAACTAAGATTGTTCTCAATTTTCCTTTTCTTGTTCTCTAGGAACACTTATTGGCAGAAGAGTCTTTGTTTCTTAGAATTTCATCAGCTCACCATCTGTTTCTCCCATGATGTCACCGCTCTCACTTTTGCCTCATCGTTACTTCCATGGCAATCAATCAGAACTGGATGCTTCAAATGTCTGACCTTTAGGAAGAATTAAAAAGCAGAACAGAAAGGAGATGAAGAGGAAAAAAAACAAAGGATAATGGGAATCAAAACCGGAGAAAAAACAATGGTTCAGTCTCTGATTGCCTCTAAATGTGATTCTTCTTCTGTATGATGGCATTATCTTTCAAGAATATTTTAAAGCTGACTTCCAAAGAAAAACTGTTTGAATTTATAGACTTTAAGAGGTGGTTAATAATGTTTTCATAGTGTTTTTAAAAAGTGATTTTTCCTCATCTTCATACTCAGCCTCCTATACGCTGAACAACAAGAGGTGGTGGAAGAACTGTAGACGGTTCTTATGTCATAAGAAAAAGAGAATAGCACAAAGCCATCCTAAGTCGAGACATTCATTTCTTTTGTTTAATATTGGTACCTTATAAGTATAGGGGAAAAAATCAATCTTCGTTAACAATCACTGCTTTCTAAATGCAGATAGAAAACATCTGCTGGTTCTGAAACACATCAGAATCAAGGAGGATCCAAATGCAAGAACTTTGTTGTTTCTAGCAAAGAAACAAGCAAACCATTCCCTCGTCCCATTTTTCTTTCGTGTGCTGATCACACAATGTCAACAAACAAAGAAGGCCATAAACCCAGTTGTATTTTGCCTTGTCAGGGCACCTGTAGCATGTGTTAGCTCTTACAAAAACCAGAGCTTTTAAACTGTTTTTTATTGCTCCCTCCAGTATCAAGGTGCCCACAACATTCCAGCCAGGAGCTCTCAGCTGCTTCTGGGGTTGTAACAATGCCAGAAATACCACTGCAAAGAGAAAGGCTTCCTCTCCACAGACCAGAAATAACATTTTCCACAGATCCCCAGCCTGCACAGGTTAATGTGACCACAGGCTTCTTCCTCAGCCCCCTGTAGTGTCTATCATGATGAAAGCGTTTGAAAGCGCTGTCTTTGTACGTTAAACTTCCTGGAACCAACAGGAGGGCTCAGTATGGCATTTTGCAATCTGAGCATCCATCTAAGGGGCTGCGCTCCTCAAAGTCCCAGTGCTGCGTATGCTGCATATCTGCGCTAACAATTACTGCAAAGGGGTGCAGCTGAGCCTAATCTCAACACAGCTGAAGCGTGACTGCTGCCAAGAACAGAGTGTGTTCAGCGCTGCATTAAGAACTATGGTTCGTCTTTGGTTGCAGGAGCTCTCCTTGTACTCATTACCTCCCCTGGGTGTCAGAGTCTTTGAGGTAAGTGAGAGAGTCATCTCCTGCCTTGCCACAATGACAACAGCTTTGGAACCTCATTTAACTGGAAATTATTCCCTCTAGGTGTATGTCTGTCCTCACTTAGAGCATCTGGTACATCCTAAAGTTAAGCAATTTCTCATTCACCTTTATGCCTACATGTATACATATATGTGTACGTGTACGTGTGTGGATATACATACATATATCCATATGTATTCATCCAATAATCTCCTGGAATAACATTTCATCCATCTTTGGTAATGGATAAAGTTCAATCTTCAGACCATTTCATGTGTCTTTGATTTCTTTGATTTTATCCTTTCACCTCCCCAAGACAAGTTCTCCTTTCCCTTCGTCTCGCACTTGAGAATAGAGAAGAATGAGTACAATGGTTTTTACCTGGATGATGATATCTCTGTCTCTTTCCTATCACATCTAATTCGGTGCATCTACACAGATAAGTTGTTTTGAACAGACCTCTATAGTTTTGGGTTTTTTTAGTATCAAAGAGAAACCATGGTGGGACACCAATTTTTGTGCTTGGTGTTTGGCTGGTATCAGCCAAGCAGAATAAAGACAGACCCTTGCAGATGGCATTTAGGTTCACTCCGGGAAGTGGAGTGCTAAGATGATTGCTGTAAATACACATGAAGAAATGATGGCTGTGATAGTGCATAGTCACCACACTCTCCCACATGGCCCTTCCCAAGAGTCCAATGTTCCCCTTGTACAGTTTCAAGCAAGACGCCCAGCAGTGCTGCCTTCTTCTTCAAGCATTACATAAGTGTAACTGATTCCTTCCAGTAGTTATGGATGAACACACCACTTCTGACGGCTGAATCAAAGAGGGCCTCACTAATCTCCAACTGCCTCGTTTGTTTCTACGTATCCATGCTCAGACTTTCCTCCATTTCCCTCTCTCTCTCACCCTTGGTTTCAACTTTTCTTCCTCTTTCCTCACTCACTGCACCCCACACCTCAATTTACCCTCAGTACTCTCTCTCCATTCACCCCTATGTTGTGTGCACAAACAGCAGTGGGTGGAGCGGCTGCTGAAATCTTACTGGATCCACAGGACGGGCAGTGGGGTCTGCACGCACATCAGAACAAAATCTTGAGGGAAATCTCAAAGCCAAGCCACGACGTCAGGATTTTGCTCGAAAGGCAAATAGATGTGTAGCTAAGAAAATGAACCCCTGGCACTAGACAAGAGAAGCAGGGGGTTTTGAAATCGGGCTGTTTGCCCAGAAGTCCCCCTACTAATCCCTGCCTCTGACTTTTGAGGGTGATCCAAAAGGAGAGTTCATTTGCATCCAGATTCTATGACTTCAGGAGGAGAAGCAAGGAAGACCTTCAGCTTCTCTCCCTTTGCTTCACCCAGCCTCTCAATGACCACTTCACTCACCACTGCACTGGCCCAAGTGTTTGCCTCATCAAAAGAAACCGGAGTACAGCATTTATTTTGGGAAATCCAGATGGGAGTGAAGGGAAGGAGGGGGGGAGATCTGTTTCCATGGTTTCCAGCTCTTTCTTTCTCTATGTTGCTTCCCTCCTTTTAAGAAGTTAATTTCTCTAGTCTGGGGGCTCAGGCCCAGCCCTCCCTTCACTCCAGTGTTTCTTACACTATGACAGAGGCTTGTCCTTCACAGAGAAGACAAGACAGTAAGGGAGCAGTCTGCTCCTACTCATGCCAGGGCAGGCTCTGTGACGTGCTACACCCCATGTGTGTTTTGAGGTCGCTCTGCCCCACTGCTACTTCCTCCTGCTCTTCAAGCAGCCCCTCAGCTTCACTGAACCACGAGGGATGCAGTATCTGGGATAAACCACAGCCCCTCCTCTCTGTTGCTATTTTCCCAGGGGCAGGAGGCTCTTCATAGCCCCCATTTCTTTTTCTTAGCTCCACTGCAACACCCCAGCAAGTCTATTTCACAGAGTCTAACATGAGTCTAACAGCCCTAGAGGCTGTACACAATTAGGTGCTGTTGGTGGCATGCTGACCGCGTCCCCACGCCATGCCATCCATCCTGACCTTTTGGCTCTTTCTCCCAGGCAATCCCTCGCTCCTTCCCCCCCAAATCCCTTCCTGAGCAGATCCTCCCCACAGACCAGAGGCAGACATTCCCTCTGGAGACTCTGTAAAGGAAACGAGTCAGCTCAGAGAGATCTTTTGTATTGCCCTGAGCCCTGAATTTTCCTGGGAACACCTCCTGCTTGCTTTTTATACTAAGGAATGAATGTAGCAAAGCTTAGAGTTGGGCTCATGGCTACAAGTCCAAACACAAGAAAAGGGAAAGCAGGACTGAAAAGCTAGCTACCCTATAATTAAAATATGAAAAGGATTAAGCTTATCTTCTCCTTAGGAAATAGGGGAGAAGTGGGAAGTGGCAGTGATAGGGGCCTACAGTTGAACAAGCTTTGTTGGCAGGATAAGTGGCTATTATTCCTGGTGAAGAGAACTAAGCCGTGTTTACAAATAATGCTGACAGTCCAGCCCTGACTGTGCTCCAAAAATGCCCCATCCCTACTCCTGGATTGCCTCAGCACTGTGTCCCCAGAGGCAGGGAGAAGCAATAAATCACAACAGCAATCCAAAACATGACACAAAGTTTTGAGCAATATTTTCTTGTGCTTTGTGGTATGTAGAGGACTGCTATCCCCACATCCCACTGGCAATTGCTCTGGTAACAAAAATATTATTGTCTGCACTGTGATGGACAATAAAGACCCCTCAGGCTCATTGTTTTAGAGCCGGGATTGAGCCCAAGTATCCTTACCACGCCTCTGCCTCTAACTGCTGTGATTCAGTGATTTGGCTGTGGGATAGAGAGCAGCTCCCTCCCATCTGCCGCACGGCTCGGCCCATAGGTGGGACAGAGGTGATGCAAAGGCCTTGGGCTGGCCTGCAGGACAAGGGCACATCAACCCCTGTGTGAGATGGTGTGTAGGAGCCCTCTGGGAGGAGAGTGGTTGAGAGGTGACCACTGTGCCTCCTTCACCTCCTTCACCCTCCAGCCCAGCAGCTGGCTCTGGTGCTGTGGATTCCTTCATCTCACGGCCAAGAGTTCCCAGGTCCTGTGTCTTCTGAACCCTAGAGGGTACTAGAGAGCAATATTCAGCTTCCTGAGAAACCGGCTACTTGCCTGTGGTCCCGGTGGTGTCTTTCATGATAATAGGAAGCTACTATGCGTACCTTGGAGGAGCCTTGGAGGCACAGGGCCTGAGCTTCTCCCTCAGTCACCACTGCTCTCTGAAGGAACCCTTCAGAGGCTATTCAGAGCAGGGGACATTATGCAAAGCCCTGCAAAGGGTCTACTTCCCCCTGGCAACCACAGAAGGGTGTTAACTCATGCACGGTCATCAACAGTCCAACTTTAATGATCAGGAATCCCTTCGTTATCACCACTTATGTTTTACAAGACATGTTGCTCAGGTACCGTGGTGATGCGAACCATTAAAAATAAATAAATAAATAAAAAATATCCAAGGAGAGTAAGAACTGGTACTGCAATGCTCCAACCTCCAAGCAGTGAATCCACTTACCCTGAGGAGAGCTTGAAGTGTGAGCACATACGCTGCCCTGCCTGGAATCGTAATGCAGAATGGGATCATCCCAAACCCATCCCATCTAGGCACTTATCCAAGTTTTAAATGTTCTGCAAGTTCAGACACAAGAGAAACATTTTTGCCCTTTCTACTTTACCCTCCGATGAGAGAAGAGCGGCAGAGACTGGGTGGGAAGAACATGAAGAGGACCCCACCAAATGATGTCCTTGAAAATAACAACCAGTCTTGGTGACCTGTTTCTCCCTCCTGAACCACAGAGCCCCGATGCCAATAAAGCCTTTCTGCTTCTGGAGAAAGGAGCATCTCTGATTCCTGACAAGCTGGGGTGCCAGATGTTGGCACTGATGAGGAGCATACTGTCTGCTTGCCAGCTTCGTGGAATTGGCATGTTAATTACACCTAAATGTATAGAAAATTTGGATCAGATCTAACTGCTCACAATTATAACTTCCTACCTGGATGGCAAAAGCATGCAGGAGTTCACAATGCATGGAGTAAAACAAAGTGCATGTTCAGAGCAGCAGGAGAAAGAGCCTGAAGAACTTCCTAAAGAGTGGAGAAAAGAAATAAGTGCTTTTCTTATCTCTTATCTCATTTTAACTTGGTGGAACTGCAACATGTGCCCTATTGCATAGCTGAGTGTGCCTGGAGTCTCTTTTTGGAGATCACTTCTTACATATGGGATTTTCTTGTTCACAGCCTCTTTCATAGGCTTGCTGAGCCATATTTCAGTGATCCCTGATACTCCCAAGAGTCAAAGACACACAATAGCACAATAGCAAAGGGGGTTCTCATTTGATAGCACTTCATAACATTCTTTCATCCCTTCTGGATGCAAGTTTCTCCTTTCCACAAGCTGTCCTTTTCTTGTCCATTCTGTGCTCAAACCTCTCCTAGCTGTTCTCCTTGCACAGGAGAAATTAGAAATTAGAGAAATGGGACATCCACAAACATGTCCATAAACCACTACAAATAAAGACAGCCAAACTTTAGGCCTCCAAAGATCTCACGTGTCTATCAGTCAGCAGGCTCTGACAATGATTCGGGGGGAGGTCCTTTGCAAAAATTCATTTCCAATTGAAAACACAAACAAAAGGTTCAGTCTTGACCTGGAAATGGAATCTGCAAACGAGTTGAGCTCTTTGTGTCACTGAACAGATCTAAATAACTTGTAAAGCAATCTTGATGTCCCCCATGCTCTTTAGCATAGCTGTTGCTGTCATCTTAGTATTTCCCTGAGAGTTTGAAAGAAGATGAGAAACATTATATTATAGAAGCCATTTTGGAAAAAAAAGGAAAAAAAAAAAAAAAAACCCACAAGTTTTTCTTGTCATCTTGTAAGCAATAACAGGACTAGATTTTTTTGCTTCAAAATTTGTTATTTTCAGGCACTACACCATGCTGTTTTCAGGCACTGCAATCTTACACCATTAAAAATGTTAATTCCTGAAGCACATCAGATTTTAACTGGCTGCATCCACAGTGCTGTAGGAAAAAGCCTGACTGGGAAGTGACCTGAAGCCCTGCAAAGCCCAAGCCATGCTGTATCCCTGTGCAGCCATCCCCAATCCCAGGTGCAGAGCAGTTGTAGCTCAGCACATGCACGGCCACACGCAGCATGCCCTGAATCAATGAGACCACATCACGGCAGGAGGAAAACCAGATGAGCACCAGACAAGGTTGGTCATGAGCACAGGCTCAAACCCAAGCACACATTCAGGAGGTACATCCCTGATGGAACCACAGAAGAGGCGGCAGCTATTCTGGCAGCAGTAATCAAAGCCCGAGTTTCCAGTAGGCTTTTAAAAGTGTCAGACCTCCTGTACTGGCCCAGAGATGAAGGCACATTCAGAAGCTATTTATTGCACTTCAGGTTCTGTTTTCACTCCATAAAGAAAATAAATGTTTTGGCCACGAACACAGTCAGTTGTTTGGCTTTTGCTATGCATTCGCGGGGAAACTTCCTAGTAACATCTTGCATTGTCATCAAATACCACAAATTTGTTCCTTTCCACTGAGTTAGGCTCAGGCTTGAATTCTTGATTCATAGACTTTGAACTTGACTCAGGGTAACATAGTTTTATCTGAGGTTCGCAGTCTCTTAAGGCCATCGAGGACCAGCCAGAACATCTTGTCTGACCTCCTGCCACCCCTAGGCCACAGACTTACACAGTTCAAGACTTGCACTTGGTTTCAGCAAATCTCTGCTAGCAGTGCCAGGCGAAACCCCAAGATTTTTGTTTTCCAGTGAAGAGGAAGTCCAGATATTAACTGGCTGATCTTTTTTTTCCCCAATGTAATTTTAAGAGTGGGAGCTTGTAACGCAATGGATAGTACAGCAAGGACAGCAGAGAAGCAAGTTCCCAGGCTGCAGCAAGTGAAGATTTGCATAAGTACAACAGCTGCGGCCACAGAAATAAAGGAAAGAAGCTGCTTACCCTTAGAAGACCTCACAGGTAGGCACAGATCTCCAAGCAAGATACCCTTGCCTGCATTGCCAAACCTTAAATGAAGTCTGGGAAGGGGATCCTGGCTCCACTCCTTCTGGTCACTCACATACATGCATGCACCCAAGCTCCTCTGGGTTGGCCCTGCCTTCCCACCAGGTGTTCAATCACTAGTTCAAGCCATCACTTAGTATTTCCACTATAGAGCTACACAAAGGCAAAATTATGGTAAAATCTCCATTACTCCAGTCACAGAATCATAGAGTCATTAATTAAGATTGGAAAAGACCTCAAAGATCATCTTATTCAACTACCAACCTCCACTATGCCCACTAACCTATGTTCCTCAGTGCCACATCTACATGGCTCTTGAACACCTCCAGGATGTTCTTTTCATCCTATCCAGGCGAGGACAGACAGACCAGACAGTGCCTGGTTGTTCTTCTGGTTCTCAGTGGGAGCCCAGGACAAGGCCTCTCATGCCAGCCATTCTGCCACATCTGCTGCATTGGCAGTGGAGCACTTCCCTGACTCTTATCTCCCCTCTCTCCACACCATTCTCAAATTCAGAAGCACAAATTAGACCTGAAAAAATACGATTTTTGAAGGCAGTTATTCACATTTAATAAAAAAAAGCTGAGTTCTCTCTGTAACTACAACCAAGAAACTGCATTGTAAAAACTGAGCTCATTCATAAAGAGAAACAAAAGGGGAGGCTGTGTGCAAGGAGCAATTCACAGAGCACAGCTACAGCGGCTCTGGCCATTCACATACTCTGCAGATCTTCAACACCCATCTGCTTAGGCTGTTCTCAGGAAACATGCATGGGAGAACGGAAAGGAAGGTGAGATGATCTCCCCTCTTGAGTATGAAACAGCAGTGACACGATGATTTACGAGATACTTTTCTCTTGCTTTCACATCTAGAGAGATTCAAACTGCCTAGCTGGTATCAATACTTATGGCCAAATTCCTGTGGCAGAAATTCTTGCTGAGTCAAGCTGGTGGAAAAACAGAAATTCTGCTTTGTGGGAAATTCCAGGAACTCTGTTTTCTCCCAAAATTAATTGGAAAAGTCAGAGATCAAAACTTTCTGCAGAATGACATTACCAAGTGTACTGCTTGAGTATTTGGAAGAAAAGACAGGCCGATCTGAGTTTTCCAAGTCACAGCTTTCTGACAAATAAGCCAAGTATAAAAACTTCTGGACATTTCTGTGCTGCAATTCCCAGAGCCACACCACACTGCATTAAACAAGTGCAGCATTGCAGACAGCATCAGATGGCCCTGCAGAAAACACAGTGTTCCCAGTCTTCCCCTAGCAGACACACCTGGTCGGATGGAGATTCCTTTCCTGTCAGGCTCTCTTCTGCTATCTGTGTAAGGTGAAAGTATGTTTATATTGTGAGTACTTTCTCCTTCCACTGTCGTTACCTCTCCCACTCACTGTGTGTGTTCCAGTGCAAAGGAAGTTAGAGCTGACACAGGAGAGGGACAGGCTTTTAAGATGTTCTCCAGAGCCTTGAAATAAAGGCTACTACAAGGAACTCTCTGTGCTCCTTCCTGTGCAGAGAGTACACACACACCCACACAGCAGCTCCTGAAGCCCAAATTGTGCAATCCCGTTCAGTACCAGTAAGGCTTCAAGCAAATAGTCCTGAATGCTCACTGAACTGAGATCACAAGGCTGAGTAACAGTGACTTCATCCCTGCATCCTTTCACTTCATCAGAAATGGGAGTAATGGTCAGCAGCAGGCGGCTTTGTGAGGTGGTGCTCAGAGGACACAGTGTTTCCAATGTGATAGCACATGGGACTGCAGCTTCCAACACCCAGGCTGGAACTGGGGTGGGAAAAACAGCAGGAACAGACCAAAGCTTGGCATCACTCTTCTGTGTCAGAGCTGCAAGGGCTTTCCCTATTTCAAAGCAGAATCAAACATTTCATGAAGTAGAAAGATCTCAAATGAAAGATTTCATGAAGTAAGCAATCTCTGGACAAGGTTTCTCCAAGTGCCAGGGCACCACGAAGGATGGTTTAACGGATATATGATGAATTAATTGTTCTGCTAAATCCAGCCAGCACCTCTTGCTTCCAGATTGCTCAGGGGCATATTTGTAACAGTGGCAAATGCAGGCACTGAAAGTTACACTATGACGTGCTGGAGAACTAAGTAGTGAATTTACCAAGGGCCAAAGCTGTGTGAGCAAATTCAGTTCTGAGGAGTGACTTTTAGTGAAGCTTAAATGGTCTGGAAGAGAAGAGGTGTTAAACTTCCTAAAAGCTTCATCATTCTCACTAATTCTCCCAGACAGGAGAACCAAAGGCTAAGTGACTTGGCCACATTCCTCCTCCCACCTTATTCCCTGTTTAGGAAACAGGCACAGCAGTGTGCCACGGTGTTGAGAGCGACCTGTTGTTGCAAAATTACCAAAATCAGTGGATACTAGTGGATACCCAGGAAGCAGGACCGATAGAGTAGAGCAGAGGAGAGCCAGATTTTCCCCAGGTCTTCTACAGCAGGAGCCAGACTTAACGATGAGCAAGATTTACGCTGTCGAAGGTTCATCTTCATAACTGAGTGAACCCACGTAGTCTATATGCCAATATCCCTCCCAAGTTATCTGACTTTGCAAGACAGGGGTTATGCCTTTCTGGCTCCCCTTTGTGCTTTTGGAAACTTATCCTACAGCCCCAAGTGCTGTGCAGAAAACTGCACGCTGTACAAACCCTTTCCCAGAGAACTGGCAGGAGAGCTGTCTCGCTGAACTAGGGCAAAGGGGGTGGATTATAGGAAGCCCCTGGATGACAAGCAGCATGGGCAAGGCCCCAGAGGACTAGCAGGGGCTGGCCTGCACCCACATTGCAGAGCAGTTATGTCAGCAGCCTTGGGGTTATGCTCTAGCCCATCTCCTTGGCTGGCCAGCCAGTCCAAGTTGAAAAGCTTCTCTGATTTATAGGGATGTGGGTGTGGATAAGATACAAGCTACCAGCAACACTGGCGTTTTAATCTTATTAACTCTGCAGTGAACACCCACCCTAAGTAGAGAGAACAGGGAGGCAGGATGACTGTTACAGAGAGCAGGGCAGTCAGGCTTGTAGTTCTGGTCCAGTTGTAGCCTTCCCACTCTCCTTCCCTCACTTCACACACCCAGCACTTCCACGGCCGCCTGCACAGGGTGGGAGCAGGTTGGGATCTTCCTTTCAAGTCTCCAGGACAGGGGATGTCAGCAGCCAGACCCCGTCCCTCTGGCTCTCATCCCTCCCCCACCTCCTCCCAGAGACCCTGCAGCTGGGCCCAGCGCACACTGTCAGAAATGGGAGCTGTCAGTGCAATCACTGTGGGTTTCACAACCTCTTATTACTGCAGCTTTATGGTTTGCTTGCTCTGTGTGCCAACATACGTGGACACATACTCTGTGTCTGTGGATATACACGCACCCGTGTGTCATGTTATCCATCTTCTTCAGCACAGGGAATCACCAGGCCAGTGAAAAGGTGGTGTTCATGGTTTGGCATCTGCACATTTTGTGGTCGCTCTTTGTATCAGATGGGCATGGGAAATTCCTTGCTAGGCTCTGGCAACAAGACTCTCCCTTGGCTAATTTTTAATGGCAAAGGTTTTGTAATCACCATCCAAGCCTGAGGAGTAGAAATTCCTGAGGGGTAATTGGCTTTGTCGGTCTGTTGGGCACACTCAGTCTTGATCTCTTCAATTACTGCACACATGTACCTACTTTCACACTGACATGTTGGTGAGGACAGGCCTGTCAGCTCATGGATGGATGCGTGTCTTCAAGCAGCACAATCGGCCCGGCAGCTAATGCAACACACGAGACCAGCAAGGCACACCGGGCTCAACTTGGTGACAGCCACTTCGCAACCAAGGTCATGGAAGGGATAGAAGCTGTGAGGACAGGGGGACAAATGTAGAAGGCCAGCAGCATCTTCCACCACTTTGACTCAGCTTTCTGACCACAAACATTTCCTCCTCCTGACACTTAGGATACCTCATTCTCCTTTTCAACCAGCCCTTCTTCATGCTGAAAGAACTGCAGCAATCCTCCCATCCTCCCCATGGAGACATAACTTCCAGTGGCAAAGGTCTGCCCTTGCCAGGGTGGCTTAACCCTGATGAATTTGCTGCCAGCAGAACAGTACATCATCTTAAGACTCTTGCCAGCATTTCTGCATCAATGGGAGGGACAGAATGACTTTTTCTTTCCTTAATTAATAGAGTTATGCAGGCAAAAAATTTTGGGGAATAGATCAGGCTGATGACCCCTTCCTTAATGCTGCCTCCCCAGCACACAACGTTTAAAGGATGCATATGACATTGAAGCATGCTTTGAAGCCCCTCCATTGGGCCTGACAGGGCCAGGCGTAGGCACAAATCTTCAGTCCCAGCATCCGTTATATCTCATTACACACCAAAGACCACTGGGGCCCAAGGCACAGCAAGGTCAATGTACTCATGGGTTACCCTTCTCATGTATCCCATGCCTTCAACATGGTGTGACATTTATCCATGCCATCGCCCATCCCCATCTGTCCCACTGGTGTCCTACTTGCCCCTTGCCCTACTTGTGTCCCTCCCTGTCCTTGACACTCTCTCCCTGGAGCAAATCTGTCTGCCTTTCCCCCTAGACCATCAGTCTGCCACTCTCTTCCATCCGCCAGTGGCCTACGGGCTGTTCCCCCATGCTGCTGGAGTTCACTGCAGGCAACTTTCACTCCCACAACTCCTCTAATTGGAGTCAGCACCCCCCAGCCTGGGGGGGGCTCATAAATACCGCAGCCTTGTGAGGGAGTCTCCCAGTCAGTAATTGACCAAACTTTCCAGATGCACTTCCAGCAAGAAATTAAAAAGCAATGTGACCCTTGTCAAGGGGACGGACACCACGCACAACGCAAACACCCTCTCCCACGAAAACCCCATCCCTGTAGGCTGACAGGGCTGGACAGAGCCACGGTGGCAGAGGTACTGGTGTGCCATAAATCAGACTTCCCCCAGCCATTTATCGGCACCATGCAGCACTGTGAGCGATGCGAGGAGATAAGGGCCCACCAGGGCAGGCCTGACTCCCCTGAAAGCTTCCAGGCAGGCAGGCCTGGTCTACAGCTGCCCACCCTGCCCCATGCAGCCTGCAGCCTCTGTGCCCAGCTGTTCTCCACCATAGCAGGCCTGGTAGTTTAACCTGGATAGGCCACTGCTTCCACATCCCCTCTGTAAATGGCACAAGTCTTCAGTGTGCAGGCAGAGGGAATTTTTGAGGGGAGGGCATCTTCGAGTGACAGAGAAGATCGGAGAGGCAAAATTCAGCCACTCCTGTAGCAAATAATCTTGGCTGCAGATGGCTCCTAGCTGTCCATGATGGTGAGCTGGTTGCCAGGAAGCAGCAAGAGGACAGTGGTGGAGGGGTCTCCAAGGGGCATGAAGTGCCTTGGAAGTGCTGGTGATGTGCAGCACCCTGAGCAGGCACAGATAAGTGGTTTAAAGGTCTTTCGCCCTGCTGATCTCATTTCCCTCCAATAGCTCTAAATCCATCACTTAAAAATTCAGCACTCCTCTGCTGGAGCACTGGGTGGCCCACAGGATGAATGGAGCTCTTCACCCCTGGGGCAGAAGGGAGACTCCAGCAAACAGGGCCAGGAAGGTGCTGGCATGTTAGCACATAGCTAGGTTATAATTTACATGCATATGTCATATGCTTACTCCCATTAACATCTCAGCTTGGAAGGTGACCAGTTTCCTTTCACCTCTGAAGGAAATGGCCTCTAATAGAAAGCAGTCAAAGGCCTGCATGGCCATCTTTGCCTGCAAAACAAAGGTAGATCTGCAGAGACCAAAGATGATCTTGAACTTTATGTTTGTTCCCCCTCAATGGAGTTAGAAGGACAGCGCTTTGCAAGGTGGGTAATCTCAAGGTGACCGGTTTCCCTGAAGGGATGTAGCACACAGACTCTTCCCTGCTGCAATTTCAGTGACCTCAGGTGGCACGCAATGAGAATCACTGGGGTTTGTGTATTTAAAGTAACACCTATGAGAGATTGCCCAAGGGTCCAATAAAGATCAGTTAGTGGGTAGGAGAGATCTTTAACTTCATGTCTAGTTCATGTAAGATGGGACCTTGAGGGCACTTAAAATGTGATTGAGCCCATGCTGAATTTTTGCCTTACTGTTGTCACTGGTGCCATTCACAATGAGTGTGACAAATACTGTCCCATCCTGTACTCTTCATTGCAACATTTCAGAAGCCTCAAAGAAGCAATAGAGGTCAGTGAGGTCACCAGTGGTCAAACCAGTGCTCTCAGCTGCATGGAAGGGCTTTGCCTTGGGATGGAGTTTTCCCCAGGCAGCTTGGTCACACCTAATATCCCATGCTTCTAGCACTTTGGAAGGCCACAGCCTCACCATGTTTCCACCACCTCCACTTAACAAGTGTTGTAAAGCCCAGCGCAGGGCCACAGATGGAGGCTCAGAGTGAGGGGGGTGCTGAGTCTGTATATTCTTCCAGATCTCCCCCCTACGCACTCCTCCACACAGAACTATCCCTGCCCCTATCAGCAGTTTTGGAGCTGACGTCCTTTGTGACGCAGGTGAGGTTCTGCAAGGGCTACTAGTAATGATTTTCCCCCACTGCCCTAACTGGGGAGATCCCCACACAGCTCATGCTCACCCCAATGCTGGTGAGGAGCTGCTGGGTTCCACTGGCTCACTGAAAGTCAGGGCTGGTGACACAGAGGATCACCACTGATGTAGACCCATTCAGAAAGCTTCTTGTTGAAATGCTGCTTCTCTGCTCCAATCAGACAGCATTTTCCCTCCTTTGGGCTGCTAAAAGGCTGTCTGAGAAAAGCCCTTGCTTGCCCTCTTAGGTAGCATTTCCAAGTGCTGAAACCAGGACTTCAAATTTTGAAAGCATTAGAGCTTGAGCCCACTGCCTGACTGGTTCCTCCATCAAGCTGAGACGAGGTGGATATACAGGAGTGATGGACTCAGGCTTGCAGGAATTGCTCGAGGCAAGGAGCAAGATTCAGAAAGGAATGGTTTCAAAGGCACCCTCACTGTGGTGTCAGCATATACCTACTGGGGAAAGGTGTTTCCTATCGTATCCTAGATTGATCATACAGGAACCTTTAAAATTGAAATTAATGTGAGCAGACACTACAGGGTGGGCAGAGGGGCCAGGATGACCGAAGTTCACGCAGTGAACATCTTAAACTGAGGTGCTGAAATCCTCTAATGCCTTGGTACATAGTGTCAGAGCTCTCTGACTAGGTAGTGAGCTAAATTCCTGTGGCCTCGGGTCAAACGTAAACTACACCACCAGCATCCCACTCACCTTGTACCCAGATCTCTTCTCTCTCCTGCATTAGCAGTACAGGAGGGGTTTGAGCAGAGAATGGGACATGAGGGAGAGCTCAGCTTATCTCTGCCAGGGGGAATTTCTCACCTCAGCTGCCCTGGAGTCTGCCCTGTCGCCAGAGCAGCGTCTGGCCTGCTGTGTTGACAAAGTCACAAGAGATGTGGAGTGCACATGGAGATCAAGGCAGGGCTGACACAGTCCTTAAGCCCATTCCCACTGCTCTGCTCATCAGAAAAGGGAGGCAGGGTGGGGGTGGGAAGGGAGAAGAGTTGTCTTCTGCACAGCAGAGCCTTGGCCCTCCTGCTGTTCCCAGCACAGATGCTCTCAGTTGCTCACACTTCCAGGCAAGCAGAGGCAGCACAAGATTGACAGACAGAGACACCGCTCCCTGACCCTCACAAAGACAGAAGAAAAGTTCTTTCTCATAGCCAGGCAGTACAGTCAAACTCTGCTGCATGGTCCTGTGTCAGAAACACCAAGCATGTGGCTGTGCTTTGCTCCCAGACTCAATGGCAAAGCAAACTCTTCTGGACAGGCATCCACAGAGTACGTCGTCTCCTTCCTCCTCCTCTGCTCTCCTATTGCACAGCTCTTAATCTGAATGATTTCTCCTCATTCAGATGCTTATCTGCGGAGTTTGGCATCAGCCCTCAGATCTGAGCACTCTGCCCACGATCCTGCCTCACCCCCCGTTTGCGAAGGATCTTGATGATGTGCACTGCAACTCCCTGGCAGAGGAGGGCAAGTTAGCATTTGTCTGGTCGTTTTCACACACACACCACTCAACAGATTGCAAGTGCTCATCTGTGCCTCCACTCAGAGCGACATTCGCTTTGCCAAGAGGGAATTGCCCACGTCCAGAGGCTGCGACCAACGCTGCTGCAGGCCCTCCTGAGCACTTTGTTCTCTGATTTATGGGTGTTGGGGCCTGAGAGAGATCAGGGGCCTGGTGTTTCCCCAGAGCTAAGGGCACATCTCCAGCCCTAAATGATTGTGCTGAGACTCAGCAAGGCAGGATCAGGCCCAAGTTAGAGTCCCTGCAGAGCTCCTTCACTGGGCAATGCAGTGGGTGTTTTGACCAACACTGTTCTTGCTGTTTCAGCAGATGGGATGAGTTAGCAATGGAAGTTCAATGCTGGTGTAACGGTGGCTACGCTTCCTAGTATAGAAACGTTACTTTAAAAAAAACCATACCCCCTACATGTCTCAGTTCTACTGTG
Organism: Lagopus leucura; assembly: GCF_019238085.1. Lineage (NCBI taxonomy): Eukaryota > Metazoa > Chordata > Aves > Galliformes > Phasianidae > Lagopus > Lagopus leucura. The sequence goes on along the minus strand of NW_024962252.1, from coordinate 72,947,774 downwards.
AGTCTGCCAACAGCAGAAGCCAGCTTTGCCTGAAATAGCTGGATTTTCAGTGGTGCCCAACTCCCACGGAGGACAATAGCAAACCCCACCCCCTGAAGAGCAGCAGAAGAGTTGCTGAAGAGTCGTGGCTGCCGAACTGGGAGGAAAGGCCTGGCAGGCCTTCCCCTCCACTGATGCTCTGTCTCCACCTTTGTGTTGCAAAAACAAAGAGGTTTGGGTGTGATCCCGCCCTGCGCCCAGCGGCAGCTTCAGTGGTTGCGTGCACAACGTGCCCGCTCGTGGTGATGCTCATGGAGGAGGAGTGTGCCTGGCCCTGGCCATGCTCCCCAGCCCCTCAGGCACCATGCTTCTCCCTCTCCAAAGTACACACGCCTGCTCCACCTCCCTTTTGCCGGCAGTAGAGCGGTTGCTGGAGACCTTTCCACGCTGCAAGCCAGGGTGGGTGCGGAAGGCCAGGCTCTTCCCAAGGTGCCCAACGGCCTCCTACTGTGAAATCACAGAGCAGATAGATGCAGATGAGCACGTAGGGCAGAGGGAGGGACAGTCTGTGCTGTCCCAGCCTGACTAAAAGAGCTTACAGCCGAACCTGGCCCAACCTCCCTGTGGGTCACCCCGGGGAGCTGGAATCTTCTTCTCCAGCTCTACTTTTCTTATTTGATATTTCTGTCCTTTACTGTGATATCCAAGCACATTGCTCAGGTTGAGAAACAGGGGGCTGCGGTTTTCCTCTGTGGTCAGTAGAAGCCAAGAACAAGGAAAGACACGTACTAATCCATGCTGCAGACAGGGCTCAGGGTCCCACTACCAAAAGTAGAGGGATGTTTCCACCCGCACGATGCAGAGCATCAGGCATCAGAATGATAAATGGGGTGGAGAAGGAGGAGAAGGAACAGTCTGACACTGTGCACACACGTGTCCCCAGCTAACAGCCACTAGCAGAGCAAGCTGTGAAGACCCCAGGCCAGGAGGCACAGTGCTACAATAGCATCTCCATCCAACTTGGCTTCCATGCTGAGAAGAGGAGCCTGTGGTAAGTGCTCTGGCAAAGCCTGCCAGAGCCAAGCTGCACAGCAACATTAGCTGTCAGAAGCAAAGCCTCTGGGCTATTCTGTCGAGGATATTTTTTTTTCCAAGTCTTCCCTGCTTTTTCCAAGCTCCAGAGTCTGGCAAGCATTCTGGACAGCCTGGTAACTGTGTGCTAAGTTTGGCCCAAAAGCATATAATCCTAATGAGAATAAAAAGACCTGACTCTCCAGGAGCTCCTGCTCGGCTTCAAAGGATCCAGGACTTACCCAGTGGTTTTGAAATCTATCCATGACTTCTGGCCCACTTTCTGGTTGCTGTTGAGGAGGGACGGCTGTGTGTACGCCCAGGAGGGGGCATGGAGCTGGGAGGGGAATGCAGGGGATGCTCAAGGGGAGCAGGATGGGAGAAGCGGGGGTGGCTGGGGTGGGCTGCAGGAGGTGGTGTGGCAAGACAGGGCTGGGGGAGGGAGAAGGGAGCATGAGGAGTGAAATCCATTGATGCCTAAAGGAGAGGGCAGGGGAAGCAGGGCTGGGTGTCAGGGAAGGTGTATGACAGGACAAGAGGGGTATAGGAGAGCACATGTTAGGCTGTTTGTATGCCCCCTGCACACCTGGGTTGAGGCTCACATCTCTTCATCTGCCCACCTGGCACGAGACAACTGGACCTTGTAATACTGTGAACATCTGCCCCAAAGGAAAGGGTTTCCTAAAGCTGGAGAGACTCCAAGGGAGGAGGTGCTCTCACCCCAATCACTGTCCACTTTACACTGGTTTTGCTGTGTGTCTCAGAGGGGAGCAAATTACGTGCTTGTCTAGGCAGGGAGATTGCTCTGTGTATAAACAAGCAGGGGATGAAAATGGCCACAGTCACCACCAACACAACACAGGAGCTCGTGAAACTTTTGGAGGATTGCCTTCCACCACCGTCCTGGCGGAGAAGAGAAATACCGTGTCCTTTAGCAGAGATATTTGAGGTTAAGGAGCACAGAGAGGCCATGAACGATGAAGAAATAACACCGCCATGCAGGTATTAGTGCTAGCTCAGTGTATCACATGAACTGAGGCAAAGGGGAAACTGGAGAGTGGGGAATGCAAGTCCGATTAGCAATTGGAGAAAAAATAGGAGAATGCCTCTTTGTAGCCCTCCTCTCTTGTCAGATCTAATATTGCCTGAGCACTGGGTGTGCTGCTGGTGGAGCACTGTGCAGTCAAAAACGTGGCGCTACTCCAAGCAGCACGTGTGCCACACTGCAATTCAGAGCAGGCTGCTGCCCCCAAAGGCACAACTGGCAATTCAATGCCTGATCTTTCTTCCTTTTATACACAGCTGGCCATCCCGCTGCTGGAGTGCCTTATGTGGAAAGCCCAGTGCAATGCATTTTGCAGGCTGTGCAGAGATGTTCACCTGCCTGCCAGCTGCTTCCTGCTGTTCTGCCCCCTGCTTCAGTGCTCCCTCTTTGTGAACACCAGGCCTTTTTGACACCAATCGGCAGCAATCACAGCTGTTGCTTAATGACTGACTCCACAGCAGCATCTTGCCTAGAAGAACAGAAGCAAGGGACTGCCCTCCCTGCTGTCTGGAGGTCCCAAGCTGCACTCAGCCCCTAAGGAGGTGCAGGACTAGCAAGGCCAAGGCATACCCTCAGGCTATTCATTGGACCATAGAGTGCAGGTACTCTTATTATCCCTGAGAGCACACAGATAGCACTCACACTCTTAGCTTGATCCCAAGCAGAGCCCCTGATGCTGATGGACTCACAGACAACGGAAATAGTCTCATTAAAAAAAGTTGTAGACAGAATGAATCACAGCCTCCTCAATACCTGGTCTCTGAACCCTTCCCAAACATAAAAAGCTGGCAAAAGGCAACCAACCAGGAATCTGAAGTTGCCTTGTAGCTCTGAGCAGCACCGGAAGGAAACATTCTGCTCACTGTTCTGGGGACCAGGCTCACTCTGAGACAGGCAAAATGTTCTGCAAATGCCAAGGGATGCAGGCAAAGGCAATGCTGTAGAAGTGAGAGAAAACAGATCTCCACCTAGGAAGCTGCCCTGATGTTTTCTCCAAGATGCTTTGATGACTGGAGCTGGTATGCTCCGTCCCAGAGAGCACAAGCACTAGCACCTATTTGACTCACCTCTCCCAGCCCTGGTTTAGCTGCTTGTAACTTGCCACTTTCACCACTTGAGCTGACATTTTCCAGACCAGGCATCTGCCTTAGGCTGTTGAAAGAAAAAAGAAAAAAAAAAAAAAAAAACAACCAACCCACACACATCTAAGAGTTTTGATCATTTTCAGAATAGAAGGAAGAAAAAGAGGTTATTCTGTCCGCACTCAAAAATCAGTGCTTACAACCAGTTAACTGAGAGTTTCCAGTTTGAAGCAAGAGCTTGAATTTAAGCAAGGGAAGTGCCTAGCTGCCAAGAATATGTCTCTGCTGTCCCCAAGAAAAATATCCCTGAATTTTGATCCAGTTATGAGCTCGAAGCTCATGCAGAACAGATTTGGCAGAGTTCATGTTGTACGGTTTCTGCCTGAAGTGAGTGTGATGTTTGTCCACATGCAGCTCCCACAGTACCAAACTGAACCAGTCCTGCATGGCAACATCTGCGTCTGTTCACGTCGGTGTGTTTGGGCTGAGGGGTGTTGATGGAAATTCTAATTTCTCTTCTAAATATATGCATTTACTTTGTAAAATCTTGCTGAATCACCCCAATCCCTTTTGCCAAATATCAACTGAAAGCCCTTGCCAGGCCTACCCTAACTTCATCCATTTATAACACCTTTTGACAACTGTCACGACCAAGACTGTGTCCCATGAAAGAGTTCTGGTTTCCTGCCTAAAGAAGCTGAATTCATGCCCACCAATCCTAAGATCCATGCAAGTCTGAAAAAAACCCATGTATACAACTTAATAAATATAATATCCCATCACCTCATGCATCTTAGATGCACAAAAAACTTAATTGCATAAAATCTTCCTCGTTCTGCTAAATATTTATTCACGGCAATATCTAGCCATACCAATAGCAGTGAATAAAGCAAAGGGAGATGGAGGAGAAAAGGATAGTGATCCAGAGCAGTGGGTATTGTGGAGTGGGAGATGGGGTGGGAATGTTTTCTTCTCCTGCCTTCTCAGCATGGTATGGTTTGTGGAGTTTTCTAATTAGACCAATGGATGTATCTGGGAAAAGACACATAAGCTGTCAGCAGCTTGTGCTCTTCTTCAGGCCTGAAAGAGACACACTGAACCTCAAGCTAAGCACAGATTGCAAACAAGCTGAACTTCAACGTGTCAGTCAGTCTGCTGCTTTGAAGAAAAGGAGTTGGTTAGTGCAGCCACAGCAGCAGCAGGAAACACTGGCAGGGAGGAGGATAAGGGCTATGAATTCACGTGTAACATGGAGAGGCAGTTCTTGCCAGGGGATCAGAGGAAAAGTGGAAAGCTGGGGAAGATTGTGAAGTGCCATAAAACCAGTTTTGGTGCTGCATCCTTGTTTTTTTAGCATCCATTAAAGTAATGGATTGTAATTCCCTACACATCTTTTGAATATATCACCTAGGTTTGCCTTAAGGATCAGGAGCAGGTCCATGACAGTGACTGTTCTTGTGTGAACAGTGCTCTTGTGAGCAGTGCTCTCCTGCTCATAGCAGCGTGTCTCTGTTGTTTACTGATGCCCCGTGCTAGTCCAATAATGGCACAGTGGTGATTTGGTCCCCCCATCTGTTTCCTTAAGGACATGGGTCATGCAGGAGAATGTTTGCCACAGTCTGCATGCCACTGAAATGGCTTAGGGGCCTCTTAGCTCAAACAATCTGACTGTAGTGCCTTGTTGTGCCATGCAAAATCACCAGTTTGGAACTCTTCTGCACAGCCTGAGTTAGCAATAGCACCTCCAAAGCTTTGTCCCTTTCCTTCAGTCACTGCTCTTCCTTGTCTACATCTTCCTCAGAGACCTGGCACAGGATGAGGAGCTCCCTGCAGTGTCAGCCTGATGCAGGCAGAGCTGCATTCGTTCTCAGCCTGAGTGCTGGGAGCTGCCATCGCACCACACTTTGTTACACTGCATGCTGTCAGTCTGGATGGCTGACAGGAGACGTGGGGCAATTTCTAAGGGTGAAAGAGGTGAGACCAGAAAAGCCCTCTGTCCAGTCTGGGGACAGGGTTTGGATAATACTCTTTGCCGAGTCCCCAGCACAGAATTCATTGTAAAATAATTTCTTCCTGCTGCATCTCTTCTAGTCTTTCTGCCTCTTTCAATCTCTGCTGTTTGTTCTATGAAGCTATTCATCAGATAATTCCCACAGATGGCTCCTGGGCATCAGTTCACTTGTGAACAGCTCTCTCTAAGTCTCCTTGAAACACAAGCTGTTCTGAATGGACGTGCAGGTGCCATGGGATTCTTCTGTCCCCTGCCATCAGGGGGATCCTTTGAATGGTGCAGACAGGCTCAGCAAAGAACTGCAAACTGGTTTTCCAAGGCCACTCTCCCATGTATGGTGTTTGTGTCCCTTTGGAGCACAGGGAACACAGGGCAGAACCACTGTGTCCAAATGCGGATTGCTAAGTGAATAGCTATGGATCAGCTTACTTAGAGACACAGACAGCGTGGAAGTTTTGACAGCAAGGCTCCCCAGCAGGCTTTTGCAGAATTTCCAGCCCTTTCCCAACTTAAAGCAGTGAAGAGGTGGCTAAATTGGTACCCATTTGCTCTGTACCTTTTCATGCTTTCCTCCAGGAGCACAAATCAACCACCTTTTTTCAACTCCAACTGAAATCTTGTTGGAAGGCATTTGTCAGGGTGACGGGCCTGCTTTCCTCCGAACAGGGACTTAAAACAAAACAACCAAAGCCACTCAATTAGAGTCTGGGGCTTAGAAGGCCCTTTATCTCATGAAAAAGAGATTAAAGCCCTCTGATAATTTATAAAGCGCTTAAAAGTTTAAAGGGGAATTGGGCTTTTATCTGAACTATCAGATAACATGAGGCACGCAAAGGCTACGCACAAAGCAGCCCCAGGGTGCAGTGGCTTCACTGCAGAGGGTTTTTGCTTCCAACCATGGAACTGATCTCGGTCCCTGAAATTAATAGCCAGACTCGCAGGCTCTAAGGGTCCTGTAGCCAGGCCAGTCTGACATGTCTCTGCAGCTCAGACATGCCATCATGTAACTCTTGCTCAGGAAGTCCTTGGGTGTCCTCACTTAGTGGTCACTGACAGCTCCTGTGGTGCTATGGGCGGTGTGCCCCAGCTGCCTCTGCACAGCCATCCTGGTATTGAGGACTTCTCCCAGCACCCCAATGGCCAGTGTTTACTTAATGAAGGTGCATGGTACACTCAGCATACCCTAGTTGACCTGAGTGTTCTCAGAAGCTGGCCCAACCTGTTTTCATTTGAGTTGGTATTTCACACAGCCAGTTATTATTTGGGTGGTTGAGGCCATCATTCATGACTGTTTTGGTTGACTTTTTCTGTCTTCCCAGCTCTCTCTCTGCTCATTATCCACTTTGGCCACTGCTGACAATGATGTCCCAGCAGGAGGAGACCACCACAGAACAATGGAGGGAGGAACGTGTGTGGGACACAGTGTGCCCCAGAGCTGGCCCTGGGTGCTGGAACTCACTCTTGCAGGAGATGGGGACTCCCAGGCTTGCAGCAAAATGCCAAGCTCAGTTATTCCTCAGTCCTGACGGCATATAAAGGAAATGAGCTGCCCTTTGAGCAACAGGGCTAACAAATCCAAGTGTTCCAGGGAATAAGGGAGTGTCCATCATCTCCAGGCGTCTTCTCCTCATCCACTGCATTAACCCTCATCCCTCAGCGTACAGGAGACAATAGCGGTGTGCATGATCTAGAGCTAAATACCTCCTGGTGGGCAGGTCATGTTCACACATGGTGATGGTGTGGTCAGCTAATGGCTAACAGAAGCTACAGCAGCTGGGTTCTCTCTCTTTTTATTTCAGAAATCACCGATTTGCATCATTTCATCTACTTTGACAGCCACAAACTTTGTATTCCTGAAACTTTTACTTCTCTTTCAGACATGGTTGAAGCTGGCTGACATTGCACAGCTACTTGAAGAGGGAAGGACAAACGGGCGTTTCCTTTGGAAAATGGGCTCTAAAAATACCCTCTAAATACACCAAGCTCTCTTCCTTCGTGCTGATCCCTCAGTTAAAGCATGTACTTCACAGAGCAGATTTAAAAAACCCAGTCATCCTAGCATGCAGGCAGAGCCATGTGGCCCATCCTAACTTGTCCACACTCCTCACGAGTGAATGAATCAAAAACCCCACCTTGCACCTGCTTTGCTGGCAGCCTATGAGAGGTTCAAAATGTTCCCAAACAAATGCATTATGCAAATTGTTTGCCAAATACTCACTTGTTTGAAAATGAAGGTTATCTTAGGAGATTTTGGTGGATCACTCAGTGAGACAGAGCTTTGTGAAGTTGCTAAAGCTCTGGTCTAAAGATCAGGGGACGCAGGTCTCCCTAGCTCTCTTCAGGACTTTCTGCATGATCTCAAACTAAAAATTCTCTTTTGTGTTTTCTCTTTCAGGTTCTGTCCATTTACTCCAGGTGTAAATCACCGCGCCTGTGTGGTGCTCAGCATGAGAGCCACTGCGATAAAGAGGTATTCAAAACACCTCAGTACTTGTGGAGTTTGTACTGTGGTTTATCCTTTGGTTTAGGGCACCACCGGAACCGGCCAAGAATACTTCAGCGTGACAGAATTCTCATTCGCATGGCTGGCAAGCTAACATCCTCATTCTTACCTTGCATGTCTGTCAAGTGTAAGCAAAGTGTCTATTAATTGTGTCTGACTGAATTTCAGCCCGTCTTTTAAAAGGTATTTGAGATAAGTTTAGACAATAGGCCAAGAACAGACTGAATCCCTGTGGAAAACATGCAAAAGGCATTCTCCAGTGTCACTGATTTAATAAGGAAGAGCTGAATACACTCGCGTTTAAAAGGCCCCAGTGCTTTGAAGGTTTCTGCTTGAATGGAAATTGAAATTCGCTTTGGCTTTGCTCTCACCCTCTGTGTGCTCACCTCCCTGTGCTGCGCCAGCCAAGGACATTTGTTATGGGAGTCATCAGTGAAAATAGCAAGGATGCTGCTAGCTTTGGTGGGAAATCCTGTTTCCAGTGGGTACCTCTTTCCAAGCATGAGGCTGGTCCTCCAGGACTGAGAGTTGATGTATGTGACTCAACATCCAAGACCATAAACAACATCTGAGAGTGTAAACGAGGTGATCAACAGGATCCAAAAAAATGAAGTCACGCTGAATTTGAAGCAGTGCAGATTTCCAAGGAACAAACTGCTGAGAGTTCACTGGGACACAAAAGAGGAATGTATTCTTTGAGATGACGAGTAATCAATATATACTCATGGGCTGCTCAGAAATATGACCAGGATTGAAATGCCCCTGATACACGATAGGAAGTGTTACTCACTTGGTTGTAGGCATGACTCCTCAGTCCTCATGGCAACCAGGAGCCCAGCCAAGATTCACCAAGCTGGCCCTAGCTGCCAACTCCTAGGCCCCTTCACTTAGTCAAGTCTTCTGTGCAATACATACTTCCTGCCCGCTCCTTTGCCAAAGTCCCACTCAACAGTCCAGCAACAGATGGAAAATATCCACAGCAAGAAGCAATGTGAAAAACCAGCTCCGATTGGCTCCTTACCCCTCAGCATGCTCCGAAATTGGTGAGCTGTGCTGGCTCCCCATCCCACAGAGTGCTGCCATCTCTCTCTCCCTCGCTGTTTTAACTGCCTTGCATAAGGAGTGGAAAGTTCTGCGAGGGAATAAAGTTGCAGAGAACGCCAGCAGGCACTCAGCTGTGAATAACCTCCTACTGCGTGAGTCGCAAGAAACGTGTTAAAGAGAAAAGGGCAGACTGGTGCCATGGTGGGGCATGGGCACGGATACTCACTCTGTGCCTCAAATACCATAAAAAACCAACACCCTGTGTACTATATTCACATATATCTTTATAAGAGCCCCTAGCAGCTCCAGACAAAAATGGAACCAGGCACAATTCACTCCATGGTAGAATATCTCGTGACACAGTACGCTAAAATTTCATAAGCACTGTTGTGTCCTGAACACACGAACATGCACTGCATACCTAGAGCATTCTAGTAGAGAAGCTGTGCTTTATTGCAGCTGCACTAATTAGGGCTGCGTATCTCCAGCAATGATAACAGTTTCTGTTATGCAAGCAGCACCAGGTAGAGCAAAGCAGCACATGGCCCAGCATCCCAGATGTGATGTTCAAGGAATGGCACAGCACTGTGGTGGCCAAAGTGCATCGCCTGCTGCATGCCCCAGTATGGCTGTAGTCACACAGGGAGCTGCAACCCCAGGGAAATGTCCTCCAGCAGCAATGTGGGGATGTTTTGGGGGTACTGTGAAGGTCTAATCCTTCTGGAGGAGGCCAGCAGCTGAGTCAACTTGGAGCAGTTCATGCAAGGCCCAGCAACACCCAGAGCGCCTGTTGCTTATAAAAAGCAGCTAATAAAACTGGTTATCATCCAGGCAGCCTCTGCATTAGGTGTCGGCAGCCATGTGGAGGACCTTCAAAAACAAAATGCATGCAGTTGTTGCTGCCCAAGGAAAGAATGTGAAGTAGGAACTCGGCAGTTGGGTTTTGTTCTTCCTTGAGCACATACATCTAACAAAAAGCGTGGAGCAAATCTGTCTCCAAAAGGCGCTTAAGCATGTGTGGATTAAAGTTAAGCATGTGTTTGTGTGCTGTCCTAGATCATAGCCCTTGCAAAATCAGGGCTGGTGTCTGGGGAGACTTCGCTGGGGAAAAGTGTTTTCTGCTGCGAAATGCCACCTACTGAGAATAGGCTCTCACTGAGGAACAAACGTGCTGGCAAGGTGTTGCAAACCAATATGCAGAGATAGGGAATTACTCCTTTAGGTATAGAGGCCCCAAGCATTCCTTGTCACACACACCAGCAAAAAATCCCAACAAGCTTGTACAGCTGTGTTGCGCTCCCGGATGGTAGAGAAAGAGCCTGGAAGGCACATCAAAGAGGAAGAGAGAGACAGATGAGGACACATCCTTCCATTCCTCAGGGTGAGAATATACCACAGGGTATTTATTTGCAACCAAAAGCATGAAAGGCAGGTATGCCTTGACAAAAAACTCATCCTAGGAAATTGTTAGCACACGTTACAAGAAGCAGGGGCATCAAGTGAAAGTGGTAAGCACAGCAAGTAGTGGGAGGTGCCCGTTTACACAACAGGAGATGGACGATGGAATCCCTTGCCACGGGATGCTGTGGCTGTGGGCACTGGAATTTTACACCATTTTCAAAAGACATAATGACAAATGAATGGAAAAAGAAGAAAAAAAAAGAAAACAAAAAACAAAAAACTCAGCAGGAGAGTAGGTTTGCACCAGAAAGTCCCCAAAGTTCAAATTGTTGGAGGCTGGCTAAAGCTTAGGAGACACGATGCTGTATGCTTGACTTTAAATTATGCTGTGGGTTGTGCGTGTGCTATCAGCCATCACTGGAGACAGGATGCTGGGCTCCACGAAACCCCTTGGTCTGACACAGCACAGCTGTTCCTGCCTTGTGCACATGCACTTTTTGCTGGGTGGGTACAGAAAGGAATAGCAGACTCCCAGCCAGAAGGAACACCCAAGCCTTGGAACAGGCTCCGTCCCATGTCTGGTTTTGCATGATCAGGGTTGATATTTTACTCAAAATCAGATCAAGCAGAGACTTGAAGCCGGGCACAAACTACCAGCATGCGCTCCTTGTATTCCAGCTGTGAAAAATGTATGTTTCAATCTCAAAATCACATTTCACACACACAAACTGGAATTGGACACAACTCTCTTTCTGCCAGAATAGTTGAAATATTGTGGCTTTGTCCCAGCGCAGACTGAGAGCTAATTAGGCAGCTTTGGAAGTCATTCCCAAACAAAACTGCTTTCCTCTAGTTATCAACCATGGCAGCCTGACTCCAGAAATACACAAATATGTCAAGAAAAGACACGGACATGTATCAGCATTTTATAAATGCATAGGGACAAAGGGCACTGTTTACTTTACATAAAGGTAGAGGCATTGCTTAGACCACATGCTGATGCTCTGAAAAGTGCTCAAGCTGTTTTTTCTGCTCTATGACAGGAAATGCTGAAGGCCAACTGGACAGGCAGTGCTGGGGAGAAGCTGGTCTGGCCTCCCCTCCTCATGCTGGCAGCAGAAGGAAATATCACTGATTGAAAGGGGCACCATAAATACAATAAATCATGGAATGGCTTAAGTTGGAAAGGACCTTAAAGATCATCTAGTTCCAGTCCCCTGACATGGGCAGGTTGCCACTCACCAGATCAGGCTGCCCAGGACCCCATCCAACCTGTTCTTGAATGCCTCCAGGGATAGATGTTAAATTGGTAGAGCACCAATCTGTAACACAGTAATAGCAGTACCGGGCACCTAAAAGCATACATCAGGCATGAAAACTTCTTGACTTTGATTTAAAATTGAGAAATGATAATCCAACATGCAATGCTGAAATCATGTCTATCACAGTCTTCAAACCTTCAGCTTCACAGTCCCAAGCTTTTCTTGATGATTCTTAGGGCTGGAAATGTGTTCAAAGTAAACCAAAATGTGTGAAAAATAAACTGAAATTTGCACCAGATTTAGTTTTTGCCATGACCGTTTTGAAGTCCTTGCTGTTATGTGCAAAGCAGCTCCTGTCTAAGAAAGAATCTGGCCTCAATATTTATCCTGAAAAAGACTTTCAAAAATAGCAAGGTCGCAGAAGAATAGGGCCAAGGATCTATCTATGACTATCAATGCTAGAATAAAATACAATAAAATTTCAAACAAAATAGAAGAGAAACTTGCTCCATGGCTGTTTAAAAATAAATAAGTAAATCAGCAACAGTGTGAAACAATGGGGCTAAATTTTCTGTATTAATTGGTGAGTAAATCCACTCCAGTCAATTGGCTCATGAACCAAATAGCCTGCAGCGTTAGGAAAGAATAAAACATGAAGATGGGTTTTGCAACACATTAAACAAAAAGAAAGAAAGAAAGAAAGAAAGAAAGAAAGAAAGAAAGAAAGAAAGAAAGAAAGAAAGAAAGAAAGAAAGAAAGAAAGAAAGAAAGAAAGAAAGAAAGAAAGAAAGAAAGAAAGAGAGAAAGAGAGAAAGAAAGAGAGAAAGAAAGAGAGAAAGAAAGAGAGAAAGAAAGAAAGAAAGAAAGAAAGAAAGAAAGAAAGA
>NW_024962252.1:72871597-72934890 GCF_019238085.1 Lagopus leucura | reverse complement strand
AAGAAAGAAAGAAAGAAAGAAAGAAAGAAAGAAAGAAAGAAAGAAAGAAAGAAAGAAAGAAAGAAAGAAAGAAAGAAAGAAAGAAAGAAAGAAAGAAAACTTAAAAGTAGCTGCTACTCTTTATGGACTGTTTCTGACAATGGAAGTCACTACTGACTGATTAATTCACTAACTACTTAGGGATTATTTACATTGTTTATAAGCATGTGACTAATTACACATGAAGATACCAAAACATAATCACCTAATAACAGCATGTGACGGCGGCACAGATGAATTGGATAACTAGGATGATCCCATCTAAGTGCAGCCAGCGAGCTTCAGAGCCTGCCCTGAGCACAAGAGCACAAACATTGCCAGGAACACTTGCTCGAGAAGAGCCACGTCAGGAGGGAAGCTGGAAGGGCTGCACGCATGTCCCTGCAGGGTAACATGGGTGAGAGGCACTGCTCAAGGCCTCAGTGCCAGTGCCATAAACTGGGAGGCGTAATCGGTGCGAGTGGTATTTGGGAGTGGTTCTTACCCTGTCCAGAGGCAAATTCCAACCCCGGAAAATTTGTTCCTGATGAAAGGTGTCTGACAAGCAGTTCCAGAGACAGAAGGCTTCAATGCCTACAGAAATGGCAACTTCAGTGCAAATGGAGCAATCCTGTTGTCAACACTGGCCTTGCAGGGAGACTTATCCCCAAACACCCAGTGAGTGTCTTCCACAGTAGTGCATAAATTTGTTTCCCAGTAGCAGTGCTGCATTTGACACAGTGCACCACCACGGGGGCTTTGCCATAAATGCCTTTCAGAAATACACCGTCACCAGTGAAGTTTCTCACGGGTATCGTTTATGAATATATTCTGTCTCCAAGATGCTGTCCCATCTGAAGCTATCACAGCACCTGCAGTTGTTGGAAATCTGCCTGGCATCCCCTGCTGTGCTCTTCACATCCGTAGTACCCCAGGATCAGGGCCCAAAGCTATGACCCCTGGCAAAGCAGGGAGAGACACTCAGCCACATACCAGCCTGGCAAGGAAGGCTGCTCATGCCCCTGGGTACATTTATTGGTTTTGCACTTCAGGTTCCAAGCAAATCTTCTTGAGAGAGAATGGGGCTGTGCTCAACAGCACAGCAAGTACAGCCCTGCCCTGGGGGGACTGCAAGTGAAAAAGGCAGGGCGATGAAACACAGAGAGGACAAGCTGGCAAGTGCACGACAACAAAGTCAGACCCCAGCCATGGCCACTGTGGTGCTGAGGGTAGGCATAGGTTGCACCTAGAGTGGGAAGTGGAAGGCTGACAGTACCTTGAGAACAAATGTCATTCTGACAAGAAGGACAGAGAGGAAGTAGAGTGCTGGTTACTGCAGGCAGGTTGGTGGCAACACTGCTGGCTCCCCATGCTGCTTTTATTCCAGCCACTCCACAGTCAGCCATGAGCTGCCATTTCCCATCTGCTGTCAGCCCCATCCTGCTCCTGCTACCGAAGCTGCCAGGGGTTTGTGCCCTAAGGATCAGCCACAGCTCCACTCTTCAGGCTTGCATGCAAGCTGAAGGAACCACTTCTGAAGGAACAGTGGGGAAATCCCAGCCCAGCTGTGAACCCTTGAGGGAGAGGTGAAGGACCCCGATCTCAGTCACTCTCATCTTCTCTCTCTTCTTGCCCTAAACAGGATGGCCAAGAGGGAACATGCTGATTTATTAAAGCAGCTCCTGTGCAGAAAAGAGGCCCTGGATGCAGGACTGCTGAGCTCAGCTGAAATCAGGCATCTCCCTTGAGCAGGGACAGGGAGATGTGTGTCAGGCCCAGCTGCACAGCCTCCAGCTGGTTCCCTTCCACTGGCCTGAGGCAGTACGGCCCTCTGGCTTTCCTCCCACAAACCGGCCGTCACATTTGTCACGGACTGCACTGGCCTAAATAGCAAGGTGTCACATCGCCAGCAGTACAGGAAGGTCTTACAGAACCCCAATAAATGGGACAGGGTCACCACCAAGCCCAGTGTCCTCCTGCAGAGAACCCAGAAGCCACAGTCCGTCCCGATCCCACCGAGCCAGCAGCCCCAGCTGCTCCCGTGGGAGGCAGATGGACAGGGACAGTCAATACCTAAAGGAAGACATTCCTTGCAGGATTTGCTGGGCTGGAATTTACCAGTATCTGGCAGGAACCAGCAGCGCTGGATCAGGTGAGAGGGTTTGCTGAAACCACAGGTGTGGCCTTTTGTCTATGCCCAGTGTGTGTCGCCATGGAAAAGTTTTACCTGGCTTACCTCACCTCCCTCCACCTGCTGATTCAGGCTCCTTTCTCTATTTTTGAATGAGGTGCTTAGTGTCATTCACTCAGGAAAATTACTCCATGCCTCCAGATATAGATGCTGTGCCCCATCCCAGGACAGTTCCTTATATGCAACAGTATTCAGAGGCCACTGTCACCAAGGGAATGGCTGCAGCGCCTGTCTCAAGACAGCACAATGCCTGTGTTCGTGGGAAACACCATGAAAGAAGCAGTAAGGGGGCTGAGTTATGAGAAAGTGCATCATGGGGAGAAAAGAGAATGGGACTGTTGGAGTGCATCCAGAGGAGGGCCACAAAAATGATCCAGAGAAGGAAAACCTCTTCTATGAGGACAGGCTGAGAAAGCTGGGGCTGTTCTGCCTGGAGAAGGGAAGGCAGTGAGGAGACCTGAGAGCGGCCTTTCAGTATGTAAAGGGGAGCTACAGAAAGAAGGGGACAGACTCTTTAGCAGGGTCTGTGGTGACAGAACAAGAGGAAATGGTTTCAAGCTCAAAGAGGGTAGATTTAGGTTGGATATAAGGAAAAAGTCTTTTACAGTGAGAATGGTGAGGCACTGGAACAGGTTGCCAGAGATGTGGTGGATACCCTGTCCTTGGAGACTTTCAAAGACAAGGCTGGAGGGCAATCTGATCTAGCTGTGGATGTCCCTGTTCATTGCAGAGGAGTTGGACCAGATGGCCTTTAAAGGTCCCTTCCAATTCTAAGGATACTATGAACCTATGATTCTGTGACTTAGAATCATTAAGGCTGGAAAAGACAGTCCAACCACCAAGCCCATCCCCACCATGTTCTCCAACCATATTCCTCAGTGTAATATCCACACAGTTCTTAAATACCTTCAGGGACAGTGACTGCACCGCCTCCCTCCCTGGGCAGCCTGTGACGGTGCCTCACCACTCTTTCTGAGAATAAATGTTTCCTAATATCCAACCTGAACCTCCCCTGGAGTAACTTGAGGCCATTCCCTCCCATCCTATTGCTGTTACCTCTTCTGAGAAGAAGAGGCCAAGCCTTACCACAGCCTCCTTTCAGGGAGCTGTAGAGAGAAACTTCATGGAAATTAGGAGGAAGGATGAAGAATACAGGCAGGGAGGCTAGATGCTGTGGGGTCACGGTCTTGGAGCACAGCCTCAGGAGCATGGACATGAGATGGAAGGACAGACCCCATGCAGCAGGGATAGGGGAGCAGGAGTAGGGCAGAGGTGCCTGTGGATGCCAGCCCCAAGATTTTTAGGGCAGTTTCTGGAATAACCGTGGGTTTTTCTTACATTCCTGCTTTTACTGAGGGGAGAAAGTTTTCAGGGGCTTGACTAAAAACAAAAGGCAATTTCCAGCCTTGGTGGTTTCAGAGAAAAGCTTAGAGTTGTGTCCCAAGAGGAATTTTAAGGGTAAGCAGTTGGAAGAGGGGGAGGAGGAGAAGAGCTGTTAAAGACGGATGCTTTTTTTTCTAACTGTTATTTTTACTTACTCTACCAATTTGTCACAGGCTTCAGGCTGGCAGCGCGGGGCCAGTGCAGGGTGGTGACTGCTTCCTCATTGTCGCAGCAGGGCTGTACATGAGGAGTCAGGAGCAGCTGCTGCCCCCCCTTCCCCTCCTCTTTATCTAGTGAGGATGTATCAAGCTGTAGTACAATATGTAGTATTGTAGCACTGTCCTGGGGTGCTCAGGGGGCTTCAGCCCTGCTGCCAGCCCAGCACCATCATCCTACACCCCACGTCCCTCTGGTTTGGGGAGTGCCAGATGAAGAGCACTAGAGCACTCCTGTGCCATGGCTTCCGTGCCAGATCCGACCCTGTGGGGTCCAGCTACAGGTGTCCATCACCTGGAGGATGCAGCCAGCAAGCAGTGTTGTGTCACGTGTCGGGGAAGAAAAACCACAGAGTCAGCCAGAGTCCAAAAACAACAGCTGGGAGAGGAGGAATTCATTAAGAGAAACAGCAAGGGAAGCAAAGCCTGTTTGTGTAAGGGCAGAGCCAGCAGCAAGCCATCCTGTGACCCATGGCTGCAGAGCGTCAGAGATGGAGCCATGCCCCCAGGGCAAGGAGGGCCATCCCAATTGGGCCATCCCAGCAAGCCATAGCCAGGGACCTCCTGCGGCAGCAGCAGGGCATCCTCAAATTAGCCACTTTCACTCCTCAGCAGCTTAGTTTTCTGATGACTTTGGAGCGGTTTTCTGAAGCCCATAGCCCACGGGTGAACGCAGCCCCTCTCTTTGCAGCTCCCTGGCTTAGTTTCCCCTCTGGCACACATGCCAGCAAGTTCCCAGCAAAAGAGTTGGAACTAACTTCAAAAGGATTTGCAGTGAACAACCTTTCTATCTCTTGATCCTCTCAGCTGTACACTGGATTAGGGACTGGCTGTAGCCCGGAGCCCCCAGTCTGGTGCTCACTCCTCTCACTCTAGAGGGACACACGGGAAACGT
The DNA here is from genome assembly GCF_019238085.1 of Lagopus leucura. Lineage (NCBI taxonomy): Eukaryota > Metazoa > Chordata > Aves > Galliformes > Phasianidae > Lagopus > Lagopus leucura. The sequence continues at coordinate 72,930,188 of NW_024962252.1, read as the reverse complement.
GCCCATCCTGCACACTCTCTTTCTGATGCTGGCCTGGGCAACTACTGGGAGGAAGTTCCAGTCTGGCATCAAACACCATTTCACAGGCATTAGATAGCAGGGATGCAGTGTCTGACCATGGCAGGAGTCCTGTAGATGACTCTGGATCCCTTCCAAGGACAAGGGCTGGGTTTCTCTGTGTCCTCACTTCAAGACTCTGCCACTAGGGCAGTCCTGGGTATACCTCCATGTGCAGGAAAAGGGAAAGCTGAGTTATTCCAAACTGCAGCAGACATCCCCACAAACCTCATGCTGCCCAGGGGCTAAGCCTGTCTGGTTTTCCATCAGGCTGCTTCTCCTTAGCAAATACATTGAGTTTTTTTCACAGCACTCCCATCTGGTGGAGCTGATGCAGTTCGTTTCTCAGGGAGGACAGAAAGGTTCAAGAATGACACTGTGGGGACTCAGGGAAGGGTCATGTCCCACCAAGGAGAGGAGCGGAGGTGAGGGTGCATGAAACGCTGCAAATCTTAATGAAAGGACTAAGCTTTCAAGATGGAAAATGAAAAGGAGAGCTGGGGGGGTGGGGTTGTTTTTTATTTTTCCAACTGACAAAAGAGTTGGTCCAAGTTTTTGAATCATGAAAACAGGGAAAGATTTTGAAAGAGAGAAAAATTATTCTGGCTCAGCTTAGAGTAGCAGAAGAGTGGTTTGAGCTCAGCATTACTAACTTCCATTTGTTCTGCAGCATGGGTCGGTGTGATGTAAAGTTTGTCTTTGAGAGTCTTTTTCCAATAGGTGGGGATGGGAACAGAGGTGGAGTCACTTCATTAAGGAGATGAGGGTGGGAAACTGCTCAAGTAAAGTTCATACTGCAGAAGTGAAGATTTTAGACATCACTGGGGGAAAAAAAAAAAAGCCATCAGCTGTTTTGGATGGGGTGACTGTAAGGCAAGATGTTGGTAACTCTGTACCACAGTGAAGAATAAGGGCAGCAGAGTGAGAAACACCAGGGCATGAGTGCAGCAATGCTGCGTTCAAAGCCTGCTGCTGCATGGTTCTGTGTGCAATGTGTTCTGTGCCTCAACTGACTGACGTAAAACACAGGGTGAAAAAAGCAGGGAAAGTTCCAGGAGATGGAAGGCTCAGCCATTATTGCTGTGTGCTCTGGGAGATGCTTAGAAAAGAGGGTTACAACCCTCCAGTGCAAGCTATGGAGCCATCAGAGTCTACTGGGATGAGCTTATTTCCTGAGCCTTGGGCCTCTGTCATGCCCTCCCCACAGCCAGGCCCACCATCTGGCAGGGCTGCCGCACTGGGATGCAATTGCCAGACAGAGCTGCCGCTGCCTGTGCTGCTTCAGCTTGTTTGTTTTCCTTAATCCCAAGAGGCAGCATCTCTGACACAGCAGCAGTGTGATTAAGATGATCCAGCGTGGCTGTCACAAGCATGTAATTACGGGTTTCCTGTGTCACTCCTGCTGGGAGGTCAGTGACTTGCCCTCCCTCGCTCCAGCAGCGGGAGGGGACAGCCATCAGCTCCCATCAGCCCCTTAACCTCCTGGCCAGCTCTGGCCTCCGGCTCCGGCTTTCAGCTTCAGGCCCCACAGCTGGAAAGGGCCTGCTGGGGAGGGACAGCAGGCAAGCCAAATTGTGAGAGGGGTCAGAGAGAGCCAGAGCAAAGAGGAGGGGGATGGAGAGGACCAGAGAAAAACAGTGTGAGGGCTACACTGCCCATGGATGCAGAATTGTGGGTACTGTGACACATTCCCTCTCCCATTACACTTTTAAGACATAACAGAATCCATCTGAGCCCATTTGGACTTCTCACGTGGAAAGGCCTGGGCAAACTTTCACATCCCCACATCCACACATCTCTGTCTACACGAACATAAAGAGAAGAAGCCTTCCTACAGTCTGTTCCAGGAGTCAAAGGGATATGGCCAACTTCTTTTCATCAGTCTGTGGGGACAGGACAGGGGGAAATGGCCATAACCTGGATCATAGGAAGTTCTGCACCAATATGCAAAGGAACTTCTCCACAGTGAGAGTGACAGAGCACTGGAACAAGCAGCCTGCAAAGGTTGCGGAGTCTCCTCCAGAGATGTTCAAGACCTGCCTGGGCACCAACCTGTGCAGCCTGCTGTAGGGGGCATGCTTTGCAGGGGGGTTGGACTTGATCTCTAGAGGTCCCTTCCAGCCCTTACTATTCTGTGATTCTGTGCTTCTGTTGCAGATTCCCCCCAAAGGAACAACAAAGTAATTTTGGAGACCCCAGGGGATGATCGTGCTCCTCAGCACCCATGTTTCCCTTGCAACTAGCAGGCTGCTCAGGGTGCACAGAGGGACTGCTCTCAGCAGATCGGTTTCTGAAATTGTTGCACACAGGATTAGCTGGAAATCACAGCAGAGAAGGACCCGCTGCTGTCCTGTCAGAACAAGACAAGGTTTTGTGCTGCATTTGCTCCTGGAGAAGGCAGGGTTTCCTCAAGCTCTGTTTGTTTAGTGACCCCTCCATAAGCAAATCCATCACATAGCCTCCTTTATTAATACTGGCAATCATACGCAACCAGCTGTTGCCCAGCTGTCTGAGTTGGTATTGCACAGGAATCCCTGCGAGGAGCACCGTATCTCCTCGCCCTTACAGACTCGCTCTGAGAGCAAGTGGTGACACAGAAACTCAGTTCTTCACTTATTGATCTCACTCATTAGCCAGTCATATCTCCCAGAAGGGCACTTGGCTTCAAAGACATCAGGATATGAGAAGCCACCATCATACACAGTAGAGTGCTCCATTGAAGGGCAGTCTTCACCACTGGAAAACTTCTGCCTTGTTCCTAGCTGGGACCTGCCTGGCATGAGCTGAGAAGCCCACAAGTGATATATGCACAGCTAACACAAGAGCTACAGCCTTGAAGTAACTGCTGCACAGACTTTCTGGGAGCTGGCAGTAGTAAGGAATTTTGCTGGTTTCTTCTACTCTGTGTTGCTGGTTTCTTCTACTCTACCAGTGAGCCTTGACTGTGCAGTAAGCAGGGGCATGATCTAGAACCCCTAGATAGGGTATCTGATTTATGCCAGCATTCATCCCAGGCATATGCCATTCCTTGTGGGTAGCCACCCTGCCCATGGCAGTGGGGTTGGAACTAGGTGATCTTTGAAGTTCCTTCCATCCCAAGTCATTCTATGATTCTGTGATTCTATGATTCTTCAAATGCACAGGGAGATGCTGCAGCATGATGCCAGCCTGCAGTGAGGAGCGCTGCCAAAATCTTCCAAGCATGCCCTATGTAGCTCTGCACCCCGAGGCCTGCATTCTCCCGGCTAGCCCCTAAAATTCTCCCCGTTCCTCTCATAGAATCATAGAATCATTATGGTTGGAAAAGACCTCTCAGATCATCTCTTCCAACCACCAACCCATCCCCACATGCCCACTGACCTTGTCCCTTAGCGCCACATCCACACAGTTCTTGAACACCTCCAGGGACGGTGACTGCATTGCCTCCGTGGGCAGCCTGTGAGAAGAATTCTTTCCTAGTACCTCATGTGAACTTCCCTTGGCACAACTTGAGGCCATTCCCTCTCATCCTATTGCTGTTACCTGGCAGAAGAAGCCAACCCCCACTTCACTACAACCTCTCATGCACTCGCTGCCCTCGTGGCACAACGTTTTGATGCTCAGGATGATTCATAGGCACACACACAATGACCCGCCTTAGCGCGAGGCTGGGGAGGAGTTCTGCCTGCCACAACAGAGATAACTGCTGTTTTCTGAAACATATCCTGGAAGGAAAGCCCTATTCCATGCCAGCCTCATGTCAGCTGTCGAGTCCCCTCCCAGGATGTGGGAGCTAATCACTTCCCGTGACATGCCACAGCCCCAGGGCTGGGAAGTGGCCCAAACCAGAGGAGACCTGGGGTGCAAAGCCCAGAAATATTGCTGCTAGAGAGAAATAGGGTGCTGCTCTACGCTGAACCATAAGAAGGAACACCAAATCTGCATGCCGTGCAGGAAACTTTGAAAGCAAAGATACGACATCCCTCAGGTCAGGTACAAAGTCAATTACAGGACAATGGGACCAAGTAGGACCATGGGACCATGTAGGACAACAAAGGCCATCTGTTGCAGTCCCTACAACTAGAGGCTGATCCATTGAGGTCACAAACACTTTCATCCCCATCTCCTCCATAGCCCACATCATGAAATACCACATAATTCCCCTCTGCAGATACAGGGACATCTCCTGGTGATCCTGGGAAACATGCCACAAATGACAGGAGGTTAGAAAAACTGCTCTTGCCAATCTAATTTGGATCAGAATACCTTCCTGACCCCAAATTTGGCATTTCCTTACATCTACAACATGTATATTAGACACGTCAGGGAGCCCTGGGAGGGATTTCTATGTGCCTTCCAACATCACTATGACACCCCTCCACATCTTGTCTCCAGCAATAGCCAGCATCCCGTGCAAAAGGACATAAGAGAGGGAAATGCAAACAAACCAGAAATCTTTGTGAATTTTGTTTTCAACCTTCTTTCTAAGAGAATTGGAAAGAGAAAAAAGCTTGCTGGTGGGTTTACAAGCAACCTGAGACAGAGAATCAGTTAGCAGAATTGTGTGTATTAACTGGGATTAATTAGTGCACTGCGACAGACTGAAATCAGATCACTTTTCAGTCCCTCTTGGCAATACCACCAAATGGAGCATCCAAAACTTAATATTGCGAGCTTTATTCTTCCAGTCCAGAACCCCGTTATCCTGTCATCTGATCCCCTCCATAAATTCTGCAATCCTGCCAATGAATTATTCAGCTGTCCAAGGTCTTATGCATCAGCTGCTACCCCCACGTAAGATCAAGATCCCAACAAATGGGAAGAGACAAAACGTAAGACAGTTTCTTTTCCTGTAGCTAGAGAACACTCTATAAGTGTTCTCCCACACACGAAGGACCCACCAAGTCTTATCACTTTCTGCTAACAAAAGCAAGGCACATATTTGCAATGTTCCTTCTCCACAAAATAATGTACATCCCACAGAAAATACAATTTTCCCATAAACAAACCATCTTGTTTTTTCTAGAAAACTGAATATGCTGTAGAGGACTGGTGTTAGTTTGTCACTTCTCACTGATGGGGGGGTTGGTGTGTTTTGGAGAATGGGATGAGAACATTACCATATGCCAACTGATCCTGCACCAGGGATCTACACCCAGCCCTGCCTGTGATGGGTCTGCTGATCTTTATCTGCTGGAAATGTGATTAACGTATTCAGAGCTATGTCTGGTATGGAACTTCCAAAATCTGAAAGCTCAGCATGGGAGAAGTGGATGAAGAGTTGGTTGACCTGCCAGAAAAGGGACATCCCATAGCACAGAAAGAAAGGGATCAAGACTGTGAACTCTACATAGCAGGAAAGAACTGAAAGTTGGCAGAAGAATGTCTCCCTTGGTACTCTTTTTAGAGCTCATTATCAGCACCCCATGGCCCACTGCTGAAAGAGACAAATCCCAAGTGATGACAACAGAGAGAGGTTTGGGGAGTTTTGAAACAAAGTAAAGATCCCTGCATAGAGCCGAAGCAGTAAGAGTACCTCCAGAATGCAAAGATGGGGCACTGAAGAAGCTGAGCCTGCCACCAAGATGGGCAGAGCAGCACCATCAACTCCTTAGACCATTTCCATGTGAGTATCATCCCATCTTTAAGCTTTGTTGCCAAGGTCAGAAGTCCAGAGAAAAAAGGAACTTCTGAGAAGTGAGACATGAGTGTGGTAGAGCAAATCACAAAGCAAACTTTCATCACAATACACAGTACCTCATTTAGGAATGCTGGTGGACTCCAGTGTCCTTCATGACAAGATAAATTTCATGCCCTTGCAATAAAGGCACTGCAATTTTACTGACCAGGAAATTGCAGCACCAGGAGATCCCAAGCAACCTTCCTAAAAATGTAGAAGCCTTAAATCAGATTTCTAAACAGCTTCCAAGCACATTAGAAAGGGTTTTAGTCTTCTCAAGACGCTGCCTGTCCCCATTTTTTTGGTAACTGAATAGCTGCTAGCTGACCTACCTCACAGTTCATGATCACAAGCCTCTCCAGAAAGGCGAAGGATTGTTATTATTATTTCTGATAAGAGGGCCCAATTCATTCACTCTATTATTCTAATCAATAGAAAGGCTCCCACTGCCATTTCCATCTGATAAGACAGAGAAGCAGGCTGTCATATAATTTGCTCAGCACTTCCCCAGGCCCTCATGCTTACCTCTCACACAGATGTTTTTTTCCAATCCCAAGGCAGCGGAGTCATGCATGACTATGTGGGGCCATTTGATCCTATCGCTTTCAAACGCCCCCCTGGAAATCAGGTGGTAGCAAGCCCAAGCAAGAAAAATCTGTGTTCCAGCACTAGCGATGACTGTAGCAGAGATCTGTATTAACATGTCCTTGCCAGGCCAGAGGAAAATTCACAGATTTTTTTAACTGTAAGATAACTTTATCCAAACTTCTGGTTTGGATCACTGAATCGGGTGTTTGAACAAATCCTCCCCCTGCTCCTCTTACAGCAGGACAGCCAGGAGCTTATGGGACAGGCTTGACACTGTTTTGTTAGATAAAACACACCACTTTTTGGACATCAAAAAAGTGATCCTTCATCACTTACAATGCATGTAGGAATTCCTGCCCGTGAAAATACTAATCTTAACACTTTCCCAGTCTGCGTTAAATTAGTAGCATTCATACACAGCACTTCAGGCCATTTACAAGGGGCACTTCCTGCAATCAAAAACATATGTCCCATAAATGGCCCAGTTCTGTCTAAGTTTGCTTTCCTAGAGCAGCTGGCCATTCCTGAGAGCACAAAGGAGAATATTAAGCAAGTGTAGTGCTCGCTGATACCCGGAGCTGGCTGGGAAATATGAATCCCTTCTAGCAAGAAAGAAAACAATAGCAACTGAGTTTCTTTTCAAGCAGAACATCGGGGTGAAAAATCAGAAGCCACTGTTTTCATTAGAGCTCTACAAAAATCAGGCTTGATGAGAACCAAAAGGAAAGCCACCAGCCTCTGGTTGCCTGCCTGTCAGAGACACACTGGGGTGGCTACAGGTGAGCTCCTGGGGCAGCTCTCAGTTCTGGTGCCTCTGGCTGTGTGGCTGCATTTCGGATTTTGGGACCTGAGGGGCAGGCAGGGTGCCTGGGAGCTGCACGGATAGCAGCACCCTCTGCTTGCTTGCTTTCAAGTACTCTGGTAGTTTTTGTTTTCTCCTTGCAAAAAAAAAGAGCCAAGGATCTTTCAGTTTGATTTTCCTCATGGAAATCTGCAGTTTTCTTACAGAAAGTGCTGAGTTAGTGAAAAGGGCATTTTCCATCAGAGAATTATTTGGATGGAAAATTTCCCAACTAGCTTTATTAATACCCTTGACATTGTTTTGTCATTCCTCCTATTTGTGTATCAGTGTCTGGCCACTAAACCAAATTTCTAGCCAGGGCTTTCGTAGTTATTATTCCCGGAGGCCATCATGTAATTCTTGGAGTACAACAGACCTGAGATTTATTACAGAAGCTGCCACACGTTGGGCAACCTGGCCATGTATTTCAGTGCACTCTCCCCAGCCAAGGAGGCTGGAAGAGGCTGTGTGCTAAGCCCTTCTCATCAGCATGTCATCAGGCTGGCCATAGTTTCACATTGCATCAGGGTTCCTGTCACTCACCATGCGCTCATAGTGCCAGCCACCATGCACTCCTACCATGGTATCATGGTACCTGCTCCACAGCCAGGCTGCTCCTGCTCCTGCTAAAGCCAAAGCTAGCATTTGACAATTTGCAGACAGAGCAAGCTGTTTCCTCCTGAGACAAGCTGTGGCTCAACCACTGACCTCCCAGAGTGATGCTTGGATCTCTGGTGTGAGCACAGTGCTGCACTGCTGCCAGCTAGCCCCAAGCACAGGGCTGTTCAGCACACTGCCCCAAGGGCTGGCTCCCAGCTTCAAAGTTTTACACTCATGAGGAAGTGCTACAAGCTAATTTTACAGGGAGGGTTTCGCTTTCTGATAATGCAAAGTTCTTTGCTTCATCTGGAGCCTTGGTACATCACATGGATCGACATTGCTTTTGTCCTTTGTGCACTGGTCTATTTAGGGACTGTAATAGTGTTGATGTATTGGGCAAGACCCCTTGGTAATAACTGCCTATCCTCAGAAAGGAAGATAATTGTGACATATCTTGTGGTCAGAGCATTAATGGTGATTTATGAAAATCATCTGTGAGTCCCACAGCACATAGTCGACTTTGGACCATTCACTTTTCCCTCATTTTCTCCAATACTGCTCTTGACAGCCCCACCAGCACCTCTGCAGACAACCCTCCTTGTTACCTCCTCTAACCCAAACACTGTCCACATAAATCTGACTGTTAAATGTGCTTTGCGGTAGCTGGCCCATGGCCTTCCACCAGGACAGGAATGGGGAAGCTCTCCCTGCACTGTTGTACTGGGATAAAACCCCACATGCATGATACACAGTGTGCTTCAGAGAATCGTAGAATTGTTTGAGTTGGAAAGGACCCTCAAAGGTCATCTAGTGCAACTCTTCTGCAATGAACAGGGACATCTATAACTGGAATTCAGCTTCTTGTCATGCTCCAGCACTTCCTTCTGGCTCTGGTTTTGCTCCATCAGACCTAGGCTTTGTTAGTGGTGACTGGGGGATAACCACAGCGTGAAATACTCCCTCTTTCCTCCTTGCCAGCCCCACAGCCTCCCTCACAGACCCAGGGGAGCATCCCTGGCTCTGCCCACGCTGCAGCCTTCCCCTCCACAGCCTGTTGCACAGATGAGGTCTCAGAGTACGGTAGAGTTGAAATCGCCCTTTTCCCCCAAGCAAAACTTTTTCCTAAATGTTTCAGTTCTGATAATGTTCCAATAGACTTTCACCTCAAAGGGGTGACTGTCCCCCAAAAGGGGAACAATAAACCTTTTCTTTCAGGCTGTGTGTTGTTGCAACTCCCCATTTTCTGGAGTAGCTGTATCCTTTGACACAGCACTTCCTAGAGCACATTTTAAGGGTAAATCAGCCTCAGCTAATAACTGTTTTTTGATTGCTTCATTTTGCATACCACACACTAACCGCTCCCCTGACAGAGCGTTTAAATGCTCTCCAAATTTACAATGCACTCGTAATTTCCTTTCACCTTCTAAACAAAGATTTAGAAATTGTTTTGTTTTCCTCTTTTTTTTTTTTTTAATTGTATTTTGTGGGAGCTCAGATGCATCACTGTCGCCAGTGCCATTATGGAAAGAGAGATTGGGAACACTTCCACCATCTCAGCAAGTGTTCCACCAGCTGGTATAGCAGCAGCCATTAGTCTGTGGTTTCCTCTTCAGCTTTTCAGCATTCACAGTATTCCTAGATTATAATGGTCACCATTTCTTGTTTTTCTTTCCGTCTTAGACATAACATGAAGAGCCACACAGTCATGGATGAGCGCATGCTGTGTACACACAGCAGCTTCTCCCACTACGACTTGGCCATGAGTGCTGAGCAAGCCTTGCTTCCTCCTTTGGCACCTCAGCCTGCCTCCTTAACCATTTATTTGCTTCCTGAAGGCTGTTCAGCTCTGAGTTGTAACGAGCTGGTTTGATTCTTCCAGGGTATCTGTGACCTGACTGCAGCAGTGGGTGGCCTCTGCATCAGCTGATGCTTGTCAGAGGATCATAGAATCATTAAGGCTGGAAAAGATCATCTGGTCCAACAGCCAACCCACCCCCACGATGCCCACTGACCATGTCCCTCACTGCCACATCCACACGGCTGTTGAACACCTCCAGAGATGGTGACTGTAGCACCTCCCTGGACAGCTGTGCCACTGCATCATCACTCTTTCTGAGAAGAAATTCTTCCTAATATCCAACCTGAACCTCCTCTGGTGAAACTTGAGGCTATCACCTCTTGTCCTATCACTAGTTACATGGGAGAGAAGAGGTTGACCCATACATCACTCCTTTCAGGCAGTTGTAGAGAGCGGTAAGGTCTTCCCTGAGCCTCCTCTTCTCCAGAATGAACAATCCCAGCTCCCTCAATCACTCTCTGTAAGACTTGTGCTCCAGACCCCTCAGAGCTTTATTGCCCTTCTCTGGAGACACTCCAGGGCCTCAGTGTCTTTCTTGTATTGCAGGGCCCAAAACACAGCACTCAAGGTGTGGCTTCACCAGAGCTGAGTACAGAGGAACAATCACCTCCCTGCTCCTGCTGGCTACTCTTTCCAATATGCCATTGGCCTTCTTTGCCACCTGGGTACACTCCTGGCTCATGTTCAAGCAACCACTCTGCCCCAGGTCTGTAGTGATGTGTGGGGTTGTTGTGACCAAAGTGCAGGATCCATTAAAAGTGCAAAACCTGGCACTTCTGGAAGGGCATTATAGGAAGCAGTGAAAGGAGTACCCTGGGGAAAGGAGACGGAGGGACGATCCAGGCACCCAGAGGTGAGATCCGGTGAAAGGTGTATTTCTCATTTCCTGGCCCCACTGTGTGTTCTGGCAGAGCTGTGGAAATTCACCTGCAGTATTACATCATGAGGGCCTAGCTCAGAAAGCTGAAAAGGAAGAGGTTTTGCCTTGCCAGAGTCAGGCACCGAAGCGACACTTGCGGGCACACAATGAGGCTGGAAAGGTACTGAGGCTGTTGTGACTCACAGGTAGGAGTCACGCCAGGAGGGGGATACCAGCTTGTATCACCATCCCCTCCCAGTTCTGTTTCAGCAGCTGCTGCTTGGCTCCTGCTGGTGGCATTTTCCATGCAAACTTGGCAGCATCAGCAGTAGCCAGGATTAGCTTCCCCTGAACGGGAAGGGAAAGCCAGGTGATACCTGGGATCATGCCAGGCTGAACCTTGAGTAAAAAGACAAGCTAGCTCCATCTGGGCTCCACTGCTTTCTCTTGCCTGCACAGGATTTATGTCCCAGGCCAGAAATGCTTCCCAAAACCTATGCATGCTGCTCTGGACTGGCATGGTGCTGTGGCAGTAGCGGGTATGGCAAGACCCCCTGACGCAGTTCCTGTGACCAGCTGGCTTCTCGAACTCATCTTTTCCCCTCAGCATGCCCCCACTGCCCCTGTCTTGCCTGGGCACCACACATGTGCCAGACCTCTCTCAACAGCTGCAAACTCTCACCGCTTGTACAGAATGCAGCAGGCCAGCAACTACCCTGTTTTCTTTTAGCTTAAATATGATAAGTGCCAGAGAAAACATGAAGAATTACTTTGGCCTGAAGTTCAGTATGAACAACAGTGGAAGTCAGGCCATGGGCAGATCTAGTGTGATATCTTGCATTATACTGTATTAAAGAGCATCAGTGTCCTGTCCCCTGAGAGGGCTATTGCCACCTTTCCAAAAGCACCCATATAAGTATCGACCCCACAAAGCCAGAAGACAGCTAAACACAGCACTGAGCTAAAAATCATGATTTAGCTTGGTGGAGGAAGATATGCAGGAGCTTTGGAGAGTGAGGGGCTGCAAATAGGAACTGAGGCACCCCAACTCCAGCAGGTTTCAGAGACAGAAGTGAGGAAAGGGGCTTTGGACAGGATTAACTGTAGGTGGGAACGAAACAGGGCAGGTATTTCCATAGCTACCCTTTGCAATGTGCCTGGCTCCTGTATGTCTTGTCATGGGCTACTCTCTCCTTACAGGCCTGCAATTGCTTGTTTGTTTGCTTGTTTGTTTGTAGCAATTTCAAACCCAAGAGCAAAGATGGAGATGGCTGGAGCAATGTTGCTGTCCACTCCCACCAGCTGAGCTCACATGTGTGTGCAAGGGAAGGTATATTCACCATAGCAGCAACAATCCTGCTGCTTTAAACTTCAGCCATAGGTGTTGCATCAGGTTATGTAAAGTTCAGTTGCATCATGCAAGATTGCACAACGCAGCCTGCGTGCCAAAGCCAGGCTTCATTCATTGATCAGGTCTTGTTGGCCACAGGAAGCTAGTTAGGTACCCTGGCGTGGTAGCTACCTCTCCCAGCCCACAACATCCTTACCCAAAATTTCCAAGGGAGGCTGCCACTACTGTGGCAGGGTGGCCACTAGCCATCATTGTCTCACAACAGAGAGCAAGGCATGAGCTGTTCATTTGGCCACCCAGAGCAGAGACTACATCTTCTCAAAGAGGTCCCATCCCTTGGGGTGGTGAGATGTCCCCTCATGCTAGCACCATTCTGACAGATAAGCCTTTAAAACTGCTTTATTTCAGATCCTAGTGCCTGTCCCATTTTTGGTGTCCCCACAAGGCACCTCTTGGTCCTGGCCAGCCCAGCACAGCACAGAGCCCAGCTGGAGCAGCCCCTCCCTCCCTTCCTCTCCTCTTCCTCTTCCCTCCCCTCCTTTTCCCTCCCCCTCCTCCTCCCCACCGCACCTATGCCCCCATAATCTACAGAAAGCATCCACAGACAGACATGGGCCAGAGCGCTGCACCAGCACCATCTTCCTTGATTAGTTCAAGCCCTAGGCCTGTGGAATAGATGGAGATGGGAACGGCCTGTCCAAAGCAGATGGAGAACACCAGGAGCACGTCTAAAACACAAGGGGCAGTGCCTGAATGCACAGGCCCATCTCCAGAGATCCCCTGGCCCCCCTAGACTCCTCTGCGTTCCTCTCCTCAGATGTGCCAAGGACACCTATGGTGTCACATTCAGTGGTGTTAAGCTGCCAGTGGACTCATTGCTATTGTGTGAAATGCTCCCTTCTTGCCAAATGGCTCCCCTCCTCTGCTGGCAGCGCAATCCTGCGATGACCCACTCTAGGGTGCGGCAGTGCAAGCAGTGGCCCATCCACCAGGCTGAACTGGGTGGAAGCCCTGCGGCATGGGAGGGTCTCCTCTGGGAGGGGTGCGGGGGGGACCTACCTGTGCAGCAAGGTGCTCTGTCCCCCTCCAGTGGCTGAGATCTTCAGGAAGCAGCATCCAGGCTTCATTTTCCCAGCTCACCAAGCCATGGTCATCTCGTGCTTTTGACAGCGGAGTCCGGGCATGCAGGTCCTACTGGTGGTGATGTCAGCCGTGGTGGACTCCAAAGCCACCAAGGTGTTATGCCAAGGAAGTTCCATCAAGGAAGGCACCCTGGCAGGACATCCTGTCACCCATGGAAGACCCCAGTCAGCCACTGCTTGATTGTACGCAAACTTCGATCTCCATGCAGAGCTTTGGATCTGCCATATTTACTTCAGGAAGGCATAGTTTTCTAGGTTTCTTTCCTTCCCCAGGTACCATTCTTAGAAATAGAAGGTAAGGTAAGGTAACGTAAGGTAAAGTAAGGTAAGGTAAGTTAAGGAAGGTAATTCTGGTAATTCCCAGAATCCCCATACAAAGAGCTTCAAATTTGGTCTTGTATTTGTGGCACCTGAAGTTTCCTCACAGAGCTGTAGCTGTTCAGGGATATAGACTAGCTGACTGTAAGCCTGCTTCCCTCTGCAGTGCCTGTTCCTCCTTGAGCACGTGTCCCAACTCTTGTGAAAGACCCCAAGGGAGCCTAGGACATGAAGGATCCATGTCGGTTACAACATGAAGATGTTCAAGTGATTGTCCTAGAGCGTTTGCTGCCCTGCAGACAATGCAGCATGGGCAGTTATGATATTCTGTCCTATGCAGACCCAATCACCTTTGGGACTTTCAGCAGTGGGAATGTCGTCTAGGCTGGCATGAACTTGGCACAGGTTGGATGAAGGTGAGAGGTCTGGGAAGATAAGGGACCTTGACAATCTGGCAGGTCTGGTGTTTTCCCTCTGTGAAATGATACGAAGAAAAAATGTCCACACCCACATGACAGATTTCATCTCCAAGGTACCGCACTCTAGTTGTAGTGGGAGCACACAGTGGGGAAAGTAGGCACAACCAGCCCACTGCTCAACTCACCAGCATCTGATTTTTCCCTCCAGAAAAGCACGTAAAGACTGTCTGCACTGGACTGCTTAGGTTGTTGAGTTGGAAGAGGGTTTAATAACAGAGCTGAATTGTTTTGGATGTGAGGGTAGGCTTGGCTGGGAGGAGGGCGTGGGGAATTCGTTGGACCTACTGTGACCTCTACTGGCTTGGTCTGAAATTGGTGTGCTGGTTGGCCAGATCTCGCCAGAGCACAGTGGGAAGCTGGTCCCCTTGCTGCAGAGCTCCCAGCAGCTCCCATACTTCAGACCCTGAGGTTCTCTGTCCCTGGTACAGGCTTCAGTCTCATTCTTGATGTAAATGTAAGGCAGCTGTTCCACTTATTTCCAGTAGTATTTGCAGGGAAAATTAGGGCACCCAAGGCTTTCGGTACCTCTATGCTCCAAGTACCAAATTATTTGCTATGATCTCTGTGCATGACCACAGAAAGACCTCATTCACAGAAATTGATTGAGTTTAAAAAAGAATATCCTTTGAGTTTAAAAAAAAAATTCTTCTGAAACAAAAATCTGTGTGCCTTTGTAACACATCAACTCACAAACAACAGGAGTAGCAAAATCAAAGGCATGGAAAACCTCAGTGCAGGAGGCAGAGCAAATGGACATCACAGCTGCTAGGTGAAGCACTGTGCTGCACCCTCCAACTCTGGGGCCTCCAGAAGAAGCTGCCGTATCACTTCTGTTTTGCTCTGGGATTTGATCTTTTCTGTGCAGCGAGAGAGCAGGAAGGTTTCTTTTTTAAAGGAAATTGGAGCTTCCAGATTAATCCTGTGTTTTTATGAATGCCCAGGTCTTAATCCAAGCCTGGAGTTTGGACTGTTTTAAATAGATGTTGTGTGACATTTTGGAGCTAGTTGCATTTAATTGCTGGCCTAGAGTCTGTTACCACAGCTTGTATGAAATGATAGATTAAAGTTTGATGAAAAACACTAAGACACTCTCACCCACATATTGCTCTTCATCCATAAAGAAATACAGGGGTAGAGAGAGAGGCAAAATCATTAGCAAGCCAGTTGGGTTCTGAACCTTACTTGGAAAATCAAAACCAGAGATTCATTGGTGGTGACATATAAGTGTCACAAACTGCTCCCATAAAAGGCATCACAGAACTAGTTTTGATGGAGCGTTCGTGTCTTTCCTATGCAAGCTACTGCCTTTCCAGCAGCACAAATGCATCTTGCAAGCAGAGCTTCTCCAGCAGTTTCGTGTCTCCAGCACAGTCCCTCCTGCAGCACTGAGCCAGACAGAGTGGCTTATACAGCTTCAATGGGGTTTGCACTCATTTGACCTTTTTTGTAATCCAAATACCCTTCATCCCAGTAAGCACACCTTCTTCTGGGCTGTTTGTTCCTGCTAAACAAGGGAAAGATTCTCACCAGTGCTGCAATATGTACTGAACAAACACTGTGTCATGATTTAAGAATAAAATCTGGTGACATGAAATACAGACATTTCCAGCCTCCTAGAAGGCATTCCTGGGTTACGGAGATATCTTTGGAAAAGCTGAGGCACACTGGCACATGACACAATGCATCCTTATCAGCCAACCTTTGTCTCGACCTGTCAGACTGCTTCTCTCCCATATGACATAGTGTATTGGCTGGTGTACTCAATAGTACCGTGATGCTTTAGCAAGAGCCCAGCCTTTCTTTATCAAAGGGGACTGCCTGTGTAGAAGAGAGGAAGTGGCTGGTATACCTCCTGACCCTCTGATAGCTGACATTGCCCCAGCAAAAACCAGTGATAAAAAGGAACTGATGATGGTGAAAATCACAAGGCAGAAAGCTACACATTTTCCTTTACCACTGCGTTTTTTATTGCCACACCACCCAAAAGATTCAAGCTCTGATTTTTTGCCCCACACTACAATGCTGACATACATTTGCCAAGGACCGAGATCTGCCCCAAGCCCCACAGGAGCTGAGACAGCCAGATGAATGAACAGGCATGGAGTGAAGAAATGAGAAAGGGAGCTCCTAAAGATGTGTAATGTCCCATCCCTGGGGCTGAATTCTCCTACACAAGCCAAACTTTTTCCTTTTAGCTTGCAAGAAAAATTGTGCTGTTGAAGGAGTTATGATTGCAGCTGTGGGAAAAGCTGCTGTGCGATATCAGTCCTGACGTCGCTGAATGCAAAGCCCTGTGAGTTCATGTGTCAGGGTGGAGTCAGGCAAGATAACTGGAGGAGAAAGAGACTCCAACGCTTTCAAAACAAGAGACTCAACAACAGGCTAGGAGTGACTGCACAGGAAGGCAGTTGCGGGCTTTGCTGAATCCCTAAAGCTGGAAAGTTCCTTTCAGTGTCCGTATAAATATTTCTGTAAGTTATTTTTAAGCGTGTGTTTTGAAACTGAAATATATTTAGACCAGTTAGATGAAAATGTGGTTTACAGACTGCTTCTTTAGAAATTTCCCACGCTGGGAAGCCTGCTTGTCCCATGCCCAGGCTGCCCGGTCCTATGGGCACCTCTGGGTCAGAAGTAGGGGCTCCCCTCCAGACTAGGCAGCCAGAGTGCAGCCCCAGGGCCAGCACAGGAGTGCCAGTAGCCTGGGTGATTGTTGGCCCCTGCATGTGAGAGTGGGGTAAGATGTGATGCAGCACATGAGGAAGGCCTAAGAGGAAATCCTGGATCTGGAGAAAGCAAACCTTCTCCTTCCTGTGAGCCACAGCCAAACAACTTTCCCAGGGCACAGCAGGGGTCACGACGGCCATCTCTTCCCAATGCAACACGGAGCTGGGATCCTCGTCACATGTGGTCTGATCCCACAGCACTTGCTGAGGAACCAGGATGTTGTTTTGGCCAAGTTCCAGGCTGGCCAGCACTGTTTCATAGAAGCTACAGATGAAAAAAGTTCAATAGCGCAGTCCCTCTGCCCAGTGGATGGAAATGGCACTCATATTTCCCACCAGGGATGGTAGCATGCCGTGCTCTGCCTATTTCCTCCCCTGAAGGAGCTTTGATGGATGGGGAACCTCTTTTCCTTGCTTACCCCAAGCCATTCTGCAGTGCTGCTGTATGCATGGAACAGTTTTCTGTCCCATGCCAGGGAACACTATTTTGCAGTGATGTCCTCCTACCTGCACTTAAGGCTGAAGGAGAAACACATTTATTTATGCTTTAGTTCACATAAAATAATGCTGGGAATGGCACCGTGTAGAAAAATGTCTTTTCTTCCGTATTGTTTTCGTGCTTTTTGCATTATCCATCCATCTTGCAAGCAATATTCTCAAAAGGTTTCCCAGTGGATTTCAGCCGGCTGGGTTGATTTAGGAAAAACCTTTTGAAGATCCTCCGCTGCAGCCTGCACAGTTGGATTGCTTTTCGGGGGAGTTCTGGGAAGTGCACATCCAGCAAAACCTCTTTCCAGGACTCTGATTTTCTTTTCCAGCTTTTATAGATAGTCCAGCTGGAACAGCAGAAAGATGTATGCTATAGTTTAGAAATTTGACCTAGTTCCTTTAATCCGTGCTAGCCACAGGAGCTCTCAGAGGGCTCAGCATCAGTGCACAGCCTCACCAGATCACTTATAACACAGGCTTTAAAGAAACAGCTTCATGCAAGAGTAAAAACATCCTTTGATCCCTGTTAAAAATGCCTGTTAAAAATGTTGGAAAAAAAAAGGGGCAGGGGGAACTTTGCGCTTATGAAGCAGCAAAATTCAAATAAGTTTGGTTTCTTCTGCACATAAATGAAAGCTAAGTGTTCTGCAATGCAGCCATCAGAGCAGGGGAATTCCAGAAAATGGAGTGAGAGATGTATCGGGTAAATATAAATGCAGGATTCACAGCAGCTGACCCAATGGCAGAACACCAATCAAGCAAGCTGTTGAAATAGAAGACAGAACTTACAGTAAGGCCCAATTCCCTCCTTGCTCCCCTGCACATCCCCAATGCATCGTTCCCCAATGGGCAGGCTGCCATCTGTGGAAAGGCTGCTGCAGGGGGTGGCGAGACTGCAAAACTGTTCTTAAACCCCAAAGCAAAGCAAAAAAAGGAAAAGCGTTCCCCACCCCAATTGCTACATTGCTGTCCTTCAAGGTCCAAAGCCACCTCTCTGAACACCACTTCTCCCAAAGTCATCAGCCAAGCAGTTTGGCGTTTCTTTTTTTTTTTCCCATAACACAGAAAAAGGGCTTCATTTCTATGCTTTCCTTTTTTTTCTGAGTGAAGGACTATTGGCTGTAATAGAGGAAGGGGGGAATAAGAACCCCACTTCTGGGGTTTCCTATTCTCATTGTAAGCAGAGGTGTTTATAACCTGTATTCCCAGCTTCCTTGGAGTCTGGTCTCTTTGCAAGCTGTTTGTGTCCTAGGATGATAGGTGCCACACAAAAAGTCGGAGGAGGAGCAAACCTGCTCTCCTAGTTGAAGCCAACGACAACATTTCTTATCCTAAATCACCCTCATCTTTTCCCTTTCTCATTATAGAAGCGCTTTCCCAGGCTCCCAGCCATTCTCAATAGCAGTGCCCCAGCCCCCTCTGTTTCTTTTTTACCAGGGCTGTAGACTATATTCCCTTCCCACGAGAAAATGCCATTATAACATTAGCTACTTTTTTTTTCTCCTCCAATCCCACTCCCATTTCTGTTTTCTTTTGACCCACACTGGGAAGAGCTATCCAGCCAGCCCTGCCCACCGACACCGTGCCTCCTGGCCAAACAGCTGCAGCTCGTCCAAAACATGGTCCTGCAGAGGGAGAACCAACTGGACTGGCTCCTTGCTATCCATGATACTCCAGCTCCAGTAACACTGAGCTTTGGCCATCATTGATCAAATGTGGCCCATATGCACTGGCCCTCCCTCAAATTCCCCACATCTCCTCCCTGGGTTTGGTTTTATTTCTCTGGAACTCAGAGGCCAGATGTTCCCACCACCCTCCTCACTCCTCCATCACAGCAGGAAGAACAGCTCATGGCCTAGTTGCTGCTGTTGGAAATGGCTTCTTGATTCATGAGTTGGATGCATCTTGCAAAGCATCCCAGCAGCAGCAGTGTGCTCGCCCTTTTGCTTTGATCAGCCCTGTTATGGAGAACAGGGTACAAAAAGGACATTTGTTAAGATCAGCTATAAAAATGTAAGAAGTTGCCAGTGCACACTCTGTGCCAAAATTTCTCTTCACCCAGCACTGTTCTGTGTGAGGATATTTTGGCAAGGGAGTTTTGTTTTGCTGGCTTTTAGGCAATGGGAATTTTGCTTTTGTTTTCTAGAATTCACATGCAGCTTGAAGGGTTTTTCCAGAACAAAATCCATCCCACGTTCTAGCAGGCCAAGTGGCACTCCGGCTGTACAAAAGCAGAAATATAACTATAATTAAGAATAATCTGAATAATGAGCTCATTCAGGACAGGACAGGTAGGCAGAAAAACAGACAAGTATCAGTCAGGCGTACAAACCCTCCTGCCTTTTAGTACCCAAAATGGAGCTGCAGTTGGCTACAGGCCTCTGGCAGCCCGATGCCCACGCCTGTCGCACACCACTGCCCAGCTGCTGTGTTTGCCCTGACACCCCCTGTGCACAGCCGGACCCCCACCTCACCCTTAGTCAAAGGGTCCTTTCTTATTCCTCCATCACCTCCCCATTTCCACGCGTTGCTGGCATTCAAGGCAAATATTTCTCCCACCCTCGACCAGCTCTTCCCCCCCCTCCTTGCTTTATGGAGGCCCCTTTATCAGGCAAGGCCATGGCGAGCCAGGCAAACATTACCTCAGGGGCACTGTGAATCGGGGCTAGGGGTGTGAATAGGTCCCACACATTCCCTCCAGCTTCTTCCCTTTCCTATAGCAACCACGTCGGGAGCCGGCAGGTCACACAGCCCCTCCGTTGTGCAGCCGGGGGCCAGGGGGGCCGAGGTTTTGCCGCCCGTCTGGGAGCAGGCTGCAGGATGGGGGTGGCTTCCCAAATTGCATGGGACGGCACAGTGGCACTGTGCAAGGGGCAGCAGTGGGATGCCAGGAAGAGAAGGTGTGTGGAGATGTTTCCATCACTTCCTAGTATCACTGCAGCAGTCCTGGGAAGAAACTCTAAGAGCAGACCTGTCTTAAATAAACTAAAATAACATTAACAGGGTAGTCTTCCTTCTTGGAAGCAAGATGAGATCCTGTCTATCCAGGGTACCAGAGCAGATCTTCTGACTGAAGGCCTCCAGAAGAAGAAAAACAACCACAGGGTGTTGGTCAGTGCTCAGCTGAACACGAGCCAGCAGTGTGCCCAGGTGGCCAAGAAGGTCAAAGGCACCCTGGCTTTTATCAAAAATAATGCTACAGCAGGAGCAGGGAGGTGATCGTCCCTCTGTACTCAGCTCTGGTGAGGCACACCTCAAGTACTGTGTTCAGTTCTGGGCCCCTCACTA
Organism: Lagopus leucura; assembly: GCF_019238085.1. NCBI lineage: Eukaryota > Metazoa > Chordata > Aves > Galliformes > Phasianidae > Lagopus > Lagopus leucura. The sequence goes on along the minus strand of NW_024962252.1, from coordinate 72,909,936 downwards.
CAAGAAAGGGACCCCAGAGAGCATCCAGAGAAAGGTAACAAAGCTATGAAGGGTATGGATCACAAGTCTTATGGGGATTGATTAAGGGAGATGAGATTATTCAGTCTGGAGAAGAGGAGGCTCAGGGGAGACCTAATCACTCTCTACAACTCCACGAAAAGAGGTTGTGAGGAGGAGGGGGTCAGCCTCTTCTCCCAAGTAACTTTGATAGGATGAGAGATAACAGCCTCAAGTTGTGCCAGGGGAGGTTCAGGTTGGATATTAGGAAGAATTTCTTCTCAGAAAGAGCGGTGATGCAGTGACACAGCTGCCCGGGGAGGTGGTGCAGTCACCATCCCTGGAGGTGTTCAACAGCCGTGTGGAAGTTGCAGTGAGGGACATGGTCAGTGGGCATGTGGGGATGGATTGGTGTTTGGACCAGATGAGCTTAGAGATCTTTTCCAACCTTAATGGTTCTATAGCATTAGATAGACTTCCCACAACTGGTGGCATATGCAGGTGAGCTCGGTGCAGTCTCCTCCTCTATCACACCCAGGAGTGGCAGGGTTTGCTGCTTTGCCACTGCCAGAGCAGCCACTCCTGGAGCTGATAAGGCACTGAGCTGCCCTTGCAGGTATTCCTGCAGGGTCTTACCAGTACCATGGCAGCAGTGCTTGCTCTTATGTTACAGTTTGGGCCACATTTACTGTACTCCTGTACTCCATCCTCTGCTCTGAGACACTTCCCAGGAGCCATTTCAGTCACAGGGACAGCAGACCCCTGGCAGAGAATGGCCATGGAGGAGTGCAGTGCTCACAGTGGGATCAGCTGAGCCCATCAGAGAGCTTTCAATCTAAAAACAGAGACATTAAACATTGATTTGTATTCCAGGATGGGAAGTAGGATGAGTTTATAGACATATAAACATGAAAGACAATCTACTCGGGCATCATCAGCTCTTTCTGGGTGATGCAAGTCTATGCCTCTCCAAAAACATCACAGGAAGGAACTCCATCCTTAGGTTGCTCGCTCCAGCATTAGTTGGATAGTTTTTCCTACTATCATATCTCAGACATTCTCAGATTCTTACACGTGCTCAGCCTCATACCAGCTGGAGCTTTTTCAGGACCTGTGGCTTTACTCCTAAGTATAAAGGGAAACTGTCCATTTGAATTCTTCTGTTTCCAAAATGAGTGTGTTGTGGTTACTTTACCAACATTTTTTTTATGTCACGGTAGTAGTCAGGCCCTAGGAATTGTTCAGATAGAGAGGAAAGCGTGGTCTTCCCAAAACCCCACCACATGATTCATGGAGCAGTAGGCTGCTGACAAAAGGTGGGTAGCAGGGAGCTGATCACCGGGAAAGCGATAGTGATAGTGACTAATATCCTGACAGCCAGGAGCCGTTTTGGCTCCTCTACCCACGGCTGAGACCCTCCATCACTCTTGTGGTTTCACAGTCATATATTCCACTTTCTAAAAAAGCCTTTGCTCTCCCTCAAAAGCTTGTGCAAGGCCCACCCAAACAACGGAAGAAACTCATTGACCAAAGGAAAACTGATTGCACCCGAAGCGCTGACACACGCACCGCACACCCAGCCAGAAGCTGAGCCTGAGTGTTTTTCTCCACTCTTGGACTCTTGGGAACTTCACAGCTCAGCAGCAGGATGGAAATAACAGAGAGAAAGGTGTGTTTTTGTGTGCATGAGTGGATAGAAACCTTTGAACAAGTTCCTCCGTCCTCTATCAGTTGAGTGAGAGAATGGGGTTTGTCCAGAGATCTTCTGGGATGAAGATAAAATATCTGCCACCTTCTGCTTGTTCAAAGATGGCCAATTCCCTTTTTGTTGTACATAGCCCTCTGGGTCTACACCCCGTCCACTTTTCTGACAAGGAGCCAGCCTCTGTCCCACAGCCCAGTGCCTATGGTCATGACAAGCACACAGCAAGGCCTGTACCTGCCAAGTGATGCAGAAAACTAGTCCTGCAGCCATGCGGCACAGGCACTGCTGGCCATGGTGCAGGGAAGAGGCTGGGGGATGGCAAGGAGCAGGCTGTCAGCCATAAGAATATGTGGAGCCCATAACCTTCTCCCCATGGGCTCCAGAGGGCTTCAGGAAAGACGGATCATGAGAAGGAATGGGCCCTGTGCCAATGATGTGTCCTGGCAGACCCCTGGCTGAGGACTGTCATTCCAGCTCCACAGGATGATGGGATAGGGTATGGCACAGGCATGCTGAGTTATCAGGTGTTATGTCAGGTATAAGACAGAAGTTTGACATAGAAATACCCTCTGGCCTCACTTGAACTCACTCCAGAGCCAGGTGCTGCTCCAACACAGAGTCATCACACAGGGTGTCACAACCAGGACCACTTGCATCCCTGGGGAAGGGTCTGTGCTGGTTCCCAACCTCTGACAAGCCATCAGCATCAAGGGAGACTGACAGTTTCAGTATGCAGAGCCATACGCACTCCTTCCTCCTGACTCTGGGGAAGAAAACCAGGTGCTGCCTGGCAGCAGGATGTGCTTTTTGGGATTGGGATCTTCACCAAGCTGGCCAGTTTGGTACACAGGCCCCACTGCATTCACAGTGCAGCAGGGAGAGCATGCTTTTGACGTGTCCCTAGTCTCAGCCTCAGAGGCTGCTCACTGTGCTTCCATCCTCTGCACACAGAAAGCAAATCCCTCCTCATCAGTTTCCCCCTGGGAGCCAGGGCTAACTACTCATTCACCTGGGGTAATGGGAAAAGAAAGTTGCTGATGGCTGTGTAGGCATCAGCCTCATGCTTCCTGGTGGGAAGAAGGCTAACACAGCTCATGAGTAAAATGTGCAGCTTAATTAAAGTTAAAGACAAGCAGGAGAATGGCATAGAAGCATTTGCCCAAAGGCCACTTATTCGGCCACCCCCATGCATGCAAAGCCTCAGTTTGAGGCATCTGTACCTCTGCAGGGACACATCCTCTGCTCCCAGGCTGTGGGCAGAGCCCTCTCATTCCAGCTACCTCCTGCCCCCAGCCCTGCAATTGCCTGTGAATTAGGAGCTATTCTCGCTAGTTCTTTGGCAACACAGAAGTTCCCAGAAAAGGCACTTTCCCCCCCCAGTCCCCCCCAGAAAAAGAAAAAAAAGGCCCTTCCTGCTAACAGGAACCTTCAGCAGGGCACCCACCTTTGTCTTCTTGCCCCACTGCCATGTACCCTCAGCACCAAGTACGGTGGATGGCATTTGCAGAACATCTCCTTAAGAAGGAAAGGCAATAGGAAGGTGGCCCAGCTACCATAGTGGGAAATGCAGTGGTCTGCGAGCAATTGGCCACAAATTGAAGTGGTTTATTTCTGGTAACTCAGCCACAGCAGCTTCCAGTAATGCTCATAAAGCTCCTTTCCGCTTGAGAGATGGTGGCTTCCAGGGGCCATCACAGCTAACTCTCCAGTCTGGCTTTCCTTAAAGCATGCCGGTGGATGCCTGAAATCAATGAGGGAGCTGAGGCTGCCTAAGATCCCTCATGGGAGACACCAAAGATTTCCCAACAGAACCCAGGAGGCACTTCTACAACTCTGAGTAGTAGCAAGCAAACCTCAGATGGTCTGGCCACCGTCCACATATTTAGAAAAGAAAGGGGAAGGATGGCTAATAAAGACTACCTGTCCTTGTCATTCCTCAGATCTGCCTCATCTAAACAGAGATTCCCAAAGACCCACTCTGAGCAGACTGCTCACATCACCTCAGTCCCACCAAGCCCAAGATTAGGCAGCGTCAGCTAAGAACAGTTGCGTCTTTTCCTTATATCTGCTCTAGACTTAATGATGTTTTGCATGTGCACTGCCCCATGGGGAAGCTGTGATGTTGCCTAGAAGACGTCTCTCTGGGGAGCTGCAGGAACAAAACTACAGAACATCAAAGCCCAATCTTGCCCAGAGCTGTGGTACAACAAGATGACGTGGCTTCATGCTATAAAAATGCCACCAGGGCCACACCAAGGTGGAGCAATAGAAGCTGAAGTCATGGTCGAGGCAGCTACCACAAACCGTTCTCTCATTGTGCCAGATCTCATCACCGATCATCAGATCACAGCAGACTGCACAGGGTTTCTCCTGACCACATGGGTCCAGTTCCTCACTGCTGTCTTTGGCCCCGGTCAAGGACACTTTGGATCTTGGCACTAAGTGGCTAAACAGCACCACCTGGGGCACATGATGGAGCATCTGGCAAACGCTGCTTGTTGGTTATTAAAGGTGTGACATACATCCTGCACTTTAGTGTTCGGCTGGGTTCCAGGGTTGCACAACAATCCCTGTTATCTGCCTGGAGTTTGGCACCTTGGCATGTCAGCCTGTGCCCCCTTCACCAAAGACTGAAAGATGTGACACAGTAAAGTTTCTCTGCGTTTCCCTACCCCGTTCATTCCAGGACCACACTGACCTTTTTTCCCCCACCTCAAGCTACTGGCAAGGCTACAGTGCTCCCTTGCTTGAGTTCACTTGCTTTTCAAGTGACTCTCTCTTTTTCTTCCTTTCCTCTTCATTTTGAGGCTCAGAGCTAATCACAAGGCTCTGATGAGGAAGGTAGCACCAGCACAGGGAAAGATGGAGCAGTGAGGAAAGTCAAAGACCCTGCTCATGCCAAGCATCCTCAATGGCAGCTTCCAGCCCAGGGTACCCTGTGGCTGTAGCAGGGAGAGAAGGAAGCTCATTCACAGCTGACATGGAAATTGTGGAAATCAGCATAGAGCACATCCTTACGCTGTCCAATTCTGGGCTGTCTTTGGGGCAGTCATTTTGAATGCTGAACTTGTCTCTGAATTCCCTGCCAAGTTTCAGTCATGGGGATGAATAGAGAGAGAAATACATACAGTGAAAGGAGAGCAAGGCAAGGGGAGGGGAGATATGTTATCTTCAGCATGTCAACTGGGGAGAGAAGTGCCCGAGCACTGGAAGGCAAGCAAAGCAATATGTGCTAGCATGAGGCTTTTCTTCAAAGCCAGCCAGGGACAACACTGGACAAGAATCTGAGGTGCTAAAGCAAGGGCAAAGAGCTCCTGTAGGGAAGGCAGAAGAAGAAGGCAATAAGGTGCATCAGAATTTTTTAGCACCTTCCTCCTCACAGAGCTCCAGCAAGCAGGAATACCAAGAAGCCTTTCAGCTCCAGAAAAGTCAGTTGAGGACTGAGAGCCAGCAGAGATCGAACATATGCCATTTCTATGTCCACTACTTACCCTGGGCTGGGATCCTCTCTGCCTGCTAGGGCTGGTCCCTTGGTGGGACCCCACCACCTTTCCTGCTCATGCCCTCCACATCTGCCTTCCCTGGCACTGCTGCCCTCTCCCTGTATCAGTGTGGGCTTCCAATGAATGAACCTTGAATGCACTGTGTCCTCTGGCAGCGACAGAATTGTTCTCAGCTGTGCTGGAGGTGGCCTCCTCAGGCCAAGTATCTCTGTCACATTGGCATCTTGCCAGCCCAGGACTCAAGTGCAGCCCAGCCTAGGCTCCCCCAGACCTGGTCACCTCCCTGCAGACCCACAGCACTGCTGCAGCCTCAGTGCTAGCAGCAGGGCAGGGAGAGCTTTCTGGGGGGAAAAGGGGAAAAAAAAATGCAGAAGCTGGCAGAAAGAGATGAGCTGGTGTCATCTGCCGTGTCACCTCTTTGTGAAGGCTTGGCTTCCTTTACGTTCAGTTCCACAAACAACAGCAAATAGTGAGCATTAATATTAATACTGGTGCTTTGATTATCGTTACTAACAACATAGTTGATCTACTTGAGGACTGGAGGAAAGCCTCTTAGCAGATCCAGTACAGTCAAAGAGAGAATGAAATGCTCCCCCTGCCCTGCACAATGCACAAGGAGAGCTGTGCTCTCGCTGTTCCCCTGATTTTATTCAACCCGTGGTGCAAGGCTCCTCTCCACAACATGCCAAAGTGCCTCAGTCCCCGTGCACAGGGCCAAGCCCTTGTGGCAGCGCTGAGTTGGCCAGAGAGCTGAGCCAGCGGCTGGCGAGAGGAAATGAATCCCCAGGCCCCTCAGCCACAATGCCGTTAGAAGCTAACGGGGGAAGTTTATTAAAAAATAATAGCAGCGATAAAAAGGAGGCAAGGAAGCCGCCTTGGAAGCCGTTCAACCACGAGGCCCCTTCAAATGCAAACACCCGCCAGCCTCCCCTGGCTGCACAGCACTACGGGCCGCAGCCATCGGCTCTGCTGAGGTCCAGCGCCAGATCACTTCTGATCAAAACCAGCCCCCACCAGCACTGCTGGGAATGAAACACATCCCCTCACCGCCTTCTGCCAGCACTGGTTCCAGCCTGGCCAGCGATGAATGAAAGCATTTCACAGAAGCTGCCAGTGCCGCTTCCCAGCAGTTTTCCTCCCTGCAGCTGGGGATTCCCCAGCGCCTGCCTGAGGCTTGCCCAGTGCCCGCTCCCTGCAAGGCAGCAGTGGGACCCTCCCAGCCTTCCATCCATACTTTTTTTCACTTTGTTTACAAACAAAGCACAATCTGAGGCTCAGGGTGCAGCTTGGGGCTCCCCCAGATATCACAGGAATCTGATCTGACATTCCCCGAGGAACATGCACCTTGTGATGCTATTTCCTGTGCTCTCCTTTCCCCACGTCCCCTTCAGCAACACCACCGGAAAGGGTGACACCTCCAACACCCCTCTAGCCCATCTTCCAGCTGAGGAGCCAGAGTGTGACCAAGACCCACGAGGGCCTCCCACAGGAGCAAAGTACAGTGCTCAGTTTTCATTACACTTACAGCACATCACCCTATAGCAAAGCTCTCCATGCAGGAGAGAGTTCAGCACATCCCAGTGTAGGGGCAGTACATTAAGCTGGGGCTTCTGGGGCTCAGAATGTCTCAGAGCAGAGCCATGGCTGCAGCTGGGCCACCATCAGTGTACTGGGTTTGGCTGGGACCTGCTTGACAAGATGACACTGGAGACTGTCCTGCAGCTCATTAAAGCACACTCTCACACTGAGCCCAACATGCTCAGGCCAGATCAACCTTTGGGAGCTCTAGTGAGGTGCTCCAGGTGGAACCTCTGGAGGGGCTCATGAGCATGAATTGTTCCCACAATGATCAGACCCCCACACATCTCGCTGTGAGCACAGCCAATGCGAGGGCAGAGCATACCAGCTCAGGTGCCCCATGCATGTAACCATCTTCATCTCGCTGGTCCTGGAGGAGAAGCTACACCAAAAACTACCAGCTAATGCTCACCCAGCAGATTTCCCCTCCCGCATGCAGCTCTCTCTGCCCTGAAGAAGGTGGGCCTGAAGCATAACCCTCACCTCCGAGTGCAAGATTCTTCCCTCAGGCAGGCGCGGGCTCTTTGGAAGATCACCATTAGATGCAGGTGAGACCGGATTAGCCCTCACCATCTGCCAGCTCTGGCCACCCGCATCCATTAGGAGCTTCCTCCCTCCCCAGAGGGCTTTCCAGACCTCCCTGAAAGCTTGCCAGGGATGCTGAGGCAGCACCAGAGGTGGCAAGAGCTCCATCCGACAGCCTATGACATACTAATCCTGGGATTAACTGGAGTTCAGGGGTTAATTACAAAGGTGTGGAGAGGGAGGGGGAGAGAAGAGGGGCCACAGAAAGACCCAAAATAACTCTTCCATCTAAGAAACAAGCCTGGACCCAAGCTGATGCATTTTTAGAAAGACATCATGAAGAAGGCGATGCTCTGGGAAGATATGTTCTCTCACCTGAGGCTGGAGGGATCATCCCAACTTGGTCACCCTGATTCCTGACCCATCTTTGGTTAGCCACCAAGCAGCTCCCAGAGCACAGTTTGCAAAGCTGATACAGCCTTCCCACAGAAGTGTGAGAACTAAACCCATTGGAAACCGTGCGTGGCTCCAGCACAACCCAGGCCAAGCAGGAACATGAAGTGGGGGCACAAGGAGTAAATACCTCAGTGGGAGGGCGGCAGGATTTACGAATCTTCCCACCCAGACTGATTTCAGACACTCCTGCAGTGCAGAGAGGCACCATGCAGGGAGACCTGAATAGGCTCCCAGGCTGGAAGCTGCATAAACACTTCAACCTCAATTCATTATCAGAAAACATCACTAATTCACTCCAGCACAACCATCCTAAGTGTGGTTGTCTGGATTCCAGGCCACAAAGCAGCTATATCCACAGGACACTACTCTGCATTAAGTAGTTGTATGCAAAGAGAGATGCCCGGGTGCTCCGCAGGGCAATTCCTGCACAACCCACTGAGACCTGCTGACCCCAAGAGGGATGATGAGGTCTCCCCTAAGCAGGAATTCCACAGGACATCAGAGGAGATGATGCCAGCACGCCACCAGCTTTCTGGCACGCCCTTCTCCTACCCCATCACCGCCATGTCCCCAAGGATTCCATCGGAGGTGTCACCAGTCAGGAACTGCGGCATACAAGTACACATCTGGAAGGAGTTAGATGACGAGAGCCTCTGCCAGCTGTCTTCATTTAGATTTGTTCATACTTGGAAGCGCTGTGCAGCGTGATCTGTAAAATAAAAAGTTACACTGATTGACATGAGCTGAGGGTTTCCTCCGAGACACTCCCTGCCCCCATCAGCTCCGCCTGGGAAGCCAGCATTAACGCTTATTACATCCTGGACGCCGGCAGCGTACAGCAGAGGAGGCCATGCAAAAACAACGAGGGCGCAGCAGTTAACCATCGCCTCTCTTCCTGCTAGAGCGCAGCCAGCCCCAGCACGGGTAGGGCATCTGAGGGAATATTCCTCTGCCTAACACCAGGGCAGCCCTAGTGATACGCCAGGGGGACCCCACTGGGAAGCCAGGACCCGTCCCTGGGAGATCTACCCCCTGCTGGGTGCAGCAGCACAGGAGGTCCTGGGGGTTGCTGGGCTCCCAGTTCTTCCCCTAAGGGACAGAGAAGACACAAACCTTGTCACGACCACAGCTTAGGCATCCCTTACCCTGAGTTTAACTTAAACGTTTGCAATACCGCTGAGCTCAGGAAGGGCTGCAGAGCTCACCAGGAAACAGATGGGAAACACCAGGAAACAGCACAGAGAACCTCCTGTTTCTATTACTTACACGCATTTCTCACCTGAAGCTATTTCTACAGCTTTGCCTCTGGGTATAGGAGAGATTTGACAAAGGCTGAAGCCAGACAAAAGAGTCTACCAAGAAAGCAGTGTCTAAGCTGTCACTGATTCTTAATGGGTTTGTCAACGCATTGGGATCAGCTGCTCCCAATCTGATAATCTCAGTCCCACACACAGAGCCAGGGGCTGCTGGGAAAACAACTGATCCATTTCAGGATCCCTGGGGTTGAATCCTTCCCTTGAAAAATGAAGAAAGAATAGGACAGAAGCTATCAACCGCTGAGATGGAGCTCTACATCCCAAGCAAAAGGATGCTGCTTTGCCAAAAGGCAGGCGGGGTGATGGGGAGGAGTGATGATGGAAGTGTACGTACTGCATGACAGCACTGTACCTATGCAGAGCCTCCCTCTGCTTCTACAGGGCACATGCGATCAGCTCAAAAGCAGCACAGAGTGCTTGCATCAGAGCCTGTGCTATAGCCTCATCTGTGTGACACACAATCTCCCAACAGGGCTGCCAACGCTGGGCCCCAGCCAAGAGCTTGCATTCTGAGGGACATGTCTTCAATTAAAGTCTTTTCTTCCCCATTTTGTTTAAAATTGGGGTTGAGCTGCTTCTAAACAGATGTGTTGGGGAAGCCAAAATATTTGCCTTTCTGCTGGCTGCTTGTTTGGCATCCACACGTGGCCATTGCCAAAGTACTTGTCCCTCCCACTCGCTTGGAGTGAGAGGCACCCTCCCTGTGCTCACTCAGAGGGCCAAACGCATACAGTTCCACGTTTCTCCAATGTCTTACCTGCAGTCCAGGCAGTTGCCATGATTGTTGGGTGATGCAGATAAGATACACCGCACGCAGGGAGCAGCAACCCAGGACATCTGTCCATGTGCTCACTACAGCGACCAGCCCTCAAAATGCAGCAAAACACCCCAGGAACTTCCCACCTGCTCAGGGACATTCTAGAAGAATGGCTGCTCTACCAGCCCCCTGCTGTGGTTACCACTGTGTGCTTCCTAAGCCCATAGCTGTGTTAGCAGCGCTACCAGCAGCCAAGGTTGGAGATGGGGAAGATCAAGGTGACCACCAGTGAGAGAAGCAGGGGCTCAGTGCACCTCCGTCACTCATTCTGGCTCATCTTAGCACGTCTCAGAGACTACTTCCAGCTGCAAAGAAGTTTCTCTGCGTGCAAACTCCTGTGCCCTGCACAAGGAAATCCCACCACAGGAACCTGACCCCCGTGACGCAGAGGACAGACAGCCGGAGGGGCCGTTTATGTGCAGTCTGTGATGAGGGCTTGCAGGCGCACCGCTTGCCGTGCGGGGCCGGGCTGTGCAGCGTGCAGACACCCCGTGACTCAGAACATCCTCACCAGCATGGCATCCAGCCCAGGCTGCAGCTGGGGAGCCTGTCTGCATCAGGACAGGATGCAGGGGAAGCCCCTGCTGGTCTCACCCTCTCCTTTGGAGGCACCACAACCCCCGTGCTCCGCCCCCCTCATTGGTGCAGACACAGATCCTTTTGGGCAGGCAGAAAGCCACAGCCACTTTTGGAGTCAGGAATGGGGCTGTCTCGCCAGACATCTCGTTTCAGCTCTTCAGCATGCTCTTGCCACCTGCAGAGTTAAACTCAAGCTCCTGCTCACATGAGTGCTCTCAGCAAGGCTCCCCGAGCCCGACACGCCAGCTTGACCCTGCAGCAAGCTAATAACCTGTGGAGAGGGCATTAAACCAACTTTTACGCTTGGGAGCCAGATTCGGCCCCACTCAGTCACGCACCTGAACACCCATCCATGATGCAGACAACCATTGTTGCCAGGGCTTTCAGGCTATAAATGCTCCTGGCACATCCCCTGGCCAAGTCTGAGAGGCCACAGTGGGAGGCTCATGTTTTAGCCATTGCTTTTGCTAAGTAATAACCTGGTGGGAAGAAATACTGGCACTGGCTCATCCCAACCCCAACTGAACCACCCGTGTCTCCTTACACCATTTCTTCCTCTCCCAGGCCCCTGTTCTCTCACTTGTCACTGCCTGGGTCTGAGTGTTCAGGAAGGACCTGGATCTCTTAAGGCCAAAACAATCCAGTAAGGTTAATCCCTAGGTCCCACCATCAGCTCTTTGATCCTGCTCAGGAGCTTGCTCTTCCTGGAGGCTTCTGTCCCACATATCTCCCAGAAGCCTACTGCTCAGCAACAGAATAGGAGGATCAGGAGCTGACCTGGAAACATATCTTTTGCAGTAGTTTCACAGTTCGAACTCATGTGCTTCTAAGATTCACTTGGTCTCTGTAGGCTTCAGTGCTTCTGTCTGCTACTTCACTGAAGCATGACCCAGGCTTAGTTGCACTTGTTCTACAGCAGCAGACCTGAGCTGACAAGATACCACAGTGCTCAGAAGTAAGAGAATTAGCTTCAATAACAGTTTAAATGTCAAATTCCCGTATGGGTCTGACTTGCAGTGTCCCCCAGATGGAGGCCTGCTCTGGACTTAACATTCAGGTTCTCATACATCTTGAAGCTTCTTGGAGCACCTTGCAGCCCAAACACTCAGCATACTGGGACCTGCATTTCACAGCAGAGAAATACAAACAATGAAATGGGGCTCAGTGGTCAGGAAGAAGGTGCACAACGTGGGTGAAGATGTCCCCATAACTCCCTACCCATTCCCTTCACCAAGGTCCTTCCTCCACTCCTTTGTCCATTAAAGGTCAAGGACAGAGGACATCAGCATAGCAGCCCTAGTCACAGTATAAGATCCTAGTTACATCCTGTAGGCCCCTCACTACTCAATCCAAAAGAAACAGCTTTCCACCACAGCTCACAGGAACATGGCTGGGATCCATTTATTAACCAGGTTCAGGTTCTTCCTCTCCAGTGCTCCCTGTCCGACACATCAGGAGATCAGAAACTCTCCCTTGCTGTCTGGCCCTCAAGCAAATCATGCGAGTGCAAAAGGAGTGAGATATAAAGGTGCAAAAAATCTGCTGATCCCACGGCCAACCCACCACTAACTCCTTCGAAGGGTGGGCCCTTGGAGAAAGGACAGATAGCACACAATAACCTCAGTTTCTTCCCTGAGCTTAGATCACTGTAGACTCTCTCTTGAAGGGCCAACAAATACACAATCACGTTGTGAATGTGATCCACTGTAGCACATCTGTGACCCACCTGCACACAGGTGGCAGCACTGACAGCATTCTGAGCATCCCAAAGGAGAGGAATTACCAGCCCATGTGTGCTGCACAGGCTACCCCTCTGGCTCTGAACAAGGACTCAGGGTTTCCCTCCCAGCTTTTCAGGTGGGATGTGGATGGTTCCCCAAAGGCAGGGCCCTTGAGAGGGTCCCTTCTCAGCAGGGCTTAGTGCCCATACAGATCCCACAGGAGTACAGGTGAGGAGGGGGGATGGTGGCAAGGCTTTGCCTGATCCCTGGTCACCACCAGCTCGCTCACAACCATGTCATGGTCCCCCAGACCATGACACTTCAAAGAGTGCTCCCCACTGAACACACAGTAGGATGAATTCCTTTCTTCTTAGTAGAAGTGTCTTTTTTTTTTTTTAATAAGAGTTACCCCGTTTCCTCAGTACCTGGGATTTATGACTTTGATTGCCCAATGCTTGTCTGATGAGCTTGAAAGGAGGAGGAGGGAGGTCAAGCCAGCCTCCCCAGAACTAATGAATATCATCTCGAAATAACCTCAAAGATGTCATGAAGGTCTTCCCCGAATCATTCTCTGCTGAGCTTGACGTAGTCATCCAGTAAACATGCCAACCATCAGCCCAGCAGTGTCACACACCGTATGTCCCAATTGGTTACTCACATATGCTACTCTTAGTTTTACTAGAGAGCATTTACATCTTCCTCACAGCATCAGAGTGGGACTGTATTTTCCAGTCTCTTCTGAGTCAGTGGTGAGCAAGTGGGATGTGTGGACAGTGTCTGGTGATGGTATGCCATGTATACGCAGATCCGGGAGAATAATTAGGTACATGGCCACACTGTAACCTCAGCCTTCCTCTGTGGTCCCACATTCAACCTGGAAGCCAGAGAGCCAGAGCAGAGCTCAGCCCCACTGAACCCAGGTGGAAGAGAGCTTTGGTTTGAATGCAGAGCTGGGGAGAGGAACTCCTATGTTCCCTGCAGCACTCACGGCCCCACGCCTTACAGTACAGGTGAATGATGGTGAGACGACAAGAGAGTGGGAAGGATATCAAATTCCCAAGGCTCTGCACTGCAGAAGCAACATTAATGAAAATCTCTACTTAGTTTGTATAAGACCCCTTGTCTTTCCTCTACCCTTCCATACCGTCAATCTTTATCTCTTCCTCCCTCTCTGACATCCCTCCAACCTGTACTCCCAAGAAGAAGGTTACGATAACAGCGAGGCTGGATAATATCACTGCTCTGATGCCCAGAAAGCCTTTGGCATGTTTGCTGAGAGCTCTCTCAGGGCAGATGCAGCCTGGGCTCAGGCAGGCTGAGACATGTGGGAGGCTTCCTGCTGCCTGGAGCTCCAGCACAGAGGACCAGCATAGTCCATCCTTCATGAGGTGTGAGCTTCTCACCCTCCGCAGATAACCTCCAGGGGTGAGGCAGGGTGTGGTGCCCAAATTCGTAAACAGCCCACATGCATTTTCAGAAATCCCCTCATCATCCTAGCAGTCCTCCCTAACAACATCTGTCAAGGATATCTGTGCTCCCATATATACACTAATGCCTCTAGGCAAAGCCAAGCTGGGCTGGCAAAACTTGCTTGAATATTACGGTATGGTACAGCCAGGAACCTATGTTTGGGGGCTTTGTGCTATTGTCTTTCAGCAACTCTGTATGGCACAAACATAAAAGCAGAGAGCAGCTCAACTACTGCTCTCTGCAGAGGAATCAGGAGTGTTAGCAGGCTGCTTTTAGAGGAGTCCTCTCCAGCCTGTCTGATCCAACCCTCCCCTTCACTCCTAACAAAGGAAAGGGCTCACTGGCCCCAGCTGGCTTTCCACTCCAGCCATCTTGCCAGATGTTGGTCATTAGCAGGAACCAGCACAAACCATGTCTGGCCTCTCAGAGAAGCCCCCAAGCACTGTCATTGGGATGTGGCTGTGAGCAAGGGTGTACGTGTGCGAGCCAGCATGTGTTCTTATAAGTGTGTCTCCACGGGCCACAGTAACATAGCCGCTCTTTTGGCCACACACCAGAGGTGAAACGTTTTTTCTCACACACGCACGCTCTCAGCTTTTGCTCACCCTTGCCCCCTTGCTGTTTCACGAAGCCCCAGACCCAGCTGACTCAACAGCTGAGCTATCTGGAGGCGCAGAGCTGGAGGTCTCCCTCCTCCTCAGCTGCACTCCTGTCGAGCACGCAGGCTCCAGCTTCTGACTCTGCTTCCTCTTGTCTGCTGTCCTGTTGCAACTCTCTTTCCCCTGTCAGCCTCAGAAACAAGGAAAGTCCAGCTCTGATTCATCTGCTGTGGTTCTGAGGAACATGAATCCTCGGCTTTCAGTTTCTGGGGATGGAGTGGGATCTGTTTACTCAGGGATGTAAAATGAAGTCATTTTTTTCCCATTTATGCCAACAGCGGAAAACGATTTCAAAGGGAAAGGAGTGGGCTCAGATCTGGCCTCAGACAAAAGCTGAATGAACTCAGATCAGAATCGAAGTCAAACAAAGATTCTGGGTGGTTTGACCATAACACTGATAAGTCCAGACCCACGTTCTCTGCCTCCACAATCAGAAACTCCAGATAACTCTGTCATGGATAGGGCTAAAGCCTATGAATCCCAATTTCTCCTATGAACCCAAATTCACCCCACTACCACTGTTAGGACAAGATTCCAAGAGCCCTGCCCCTGGGGTTTGCTTTTATACATCAGGTCAATTCCTCTCCCAGATCTGGGAAGGAATTCCTGGAGTCCTGCTCCTGTCCTTTGCTTCACTCTTTGGAATAGATTTTATTCCACCCATTCATCCAGTACGGGCTGTGGAGGTGTCTGGGACAGAGCAAAAAACAAGTCTGGCTTCATTCATGTACATTGGCCCTTAAAAGAAAGGACACAGGATCCTCAGCTCATATCCAGCTCTAGATGGATCTGAGGTCAGGTACATCTCAGATAGATGCAGGAAAAACCTTTGATTCAAACTGAATCTACGATAACATTACCTCCAACACGTGTGGGTTGAGTGTTTTTGCCCTCAAAGCTCTATCTGCTCTCAGGTCTTCACCATTTAGCATTTACCTGTGGCAGCACAACTCCTCAGCAGATGCAGATAGAGGGCATCAAGCACTGGGTGACTTCTTAGGAAATGAGAAGATCCACATTGCACACCTGCTACAGTACCCACTGCAACTGCAGCTCCCACTGCTGTTGTGAAGAGCAGCATCTGGGAGGCAACAAGCAGAGACCTGTGGCTGATAGCTTCTGCATTTCAACAACTGTCTCAGGCACAGTGGTCCAGCAGGGGGTCTTAGCTCCCAGATGGGGCTCTGCATGCAACAATAACAACAAAAATTTGTTACTGCAGCCCTCGGAGACACACTTACAAGAATGCATGCTGGCTTATACACGCACACCTTTGCCTACAACCACATCCTACTGACAGTGCAAGGGGGCTTTTCTGAGAGAGCAGAGCCATGGAAAACATATTTATGGAAATCTGTGTTGCTAAGCAGACATGCAGCTGGGATTCACACCAGTTGAAATCTCCTTCGATCCCCCTTGGCTCTGTTCCCAGATATAATGAGTTGTACTTGAGGGAGCTCGAAGTCATGACTTCAAGGGTCCTGCTGCCAGATTCATGTCCAAAAGAATAGGAGTGGGGGTGATCCATGATCATGTAACTCCCCAGGACTAGAAATGTCATCACTGACTTCACTGGGTGCATTGCACTGCTCTCCAAAACCCCGTAGAGTGACTCGCTGACATCATTCCTACGGCCAGGTTTGGCAGAGGCGGTTGGGATGAGGCCCTCAACAGCCAGCAGGCCAGGGATGGTCTGCATGGTTTCCATATGTTAGTTGTTTCTCAGGACTGTGTCATAGCTGCTTAAAAGCCTCAAGTGCCCTCTGTAGCTCACCGGTGCAACAACCGTAACTGCTGCTTTGCACGCAATTTCAGCAGATCTGTCGCAAGACGCCTGGGCTAATTGGGCAACCAACTGGAAATGCTTTAGCTGTTTCTGCTAAAGGCAAAGAGAGATTAAATGTGACCTCCACCTAGAGGACTGCCTTTTTGTTGAATTGGCTATTAAATATAAGGTTTTGTCTGATGCTGAAACACTTTCAATGAACCACAGCAGTATTTTCGACTGGAGATGCAGCTGTGCTTCTCCAGATGTACCCAGGCGGTGGGCAAGTGGGACATGCAGGCACATGGCAAGAGAAGGGGAGAGGGGGAGGGGAGAGGAAGAGGAAGAGGAAGAGCTACATAAGCACAACAGCAGAATACCACTCTAAAAAGGATTGAAAGAGGAGGAATAAAGGTTGCTATTGTTAATTAATATAATTACAACCTAGCAGTTGCAGCCCCCAGGATCTATAAAACAGACTGTGTGTCACAAGAAGCATCCTTCCAGAAACATAGAAGAATTTCTCCTGGAACTAACATGTGCCATTGGGCTCAGCAAGGGAAAATGCCAACTCTTCGGTCACCAGAATTTTCTGCCTGTGCTTCAATGACTCTGAAGATATCCTTCTAGCATCTATTCATTTCTTGTTTCCCTTTTCATCATATTTTTGCTGTTAGCTATGGATGGTCAGGGAGAAAATATTACACAGTCTGATTTCTGTTACCTAGTGTATCAAACTAAGGCTCCTATATGGCTTTTCTCTTGCATATACTCGTAGGCAAAATGATAACTTTCTGGTTTCTATCTATGAGATGCAGCTGGTGCACGATGATTTCTAGTGCAGACTGTGTTCTGGAAAGAGGCTGAGATGTCTCTACTGGATCGAATCCGGTATTTCTCAGTAAGTTTTTTTTCCCCCATAATGAAAAAAATCAACTTACTGGAAATGAACCTTTCTGTGGAAACTTTCCAATGCTAACAGATCATATGGATCAAAGTTAGATACTCAAGGGATGGGGGGAGACCCAGATTCAAGATCTGCATCAAATGGATTAGAGAGCCTCATTCATTACACTGCCACGGTTCCTCTGACAGAATGAGACCCGTGCTCAAATCCCTTGCCTAAAACATACTGAATCACTTACACTACATGTCTCTTGGGCAGAGAGAGAGCAACTCTATACAGCAATGTGAAGGATGAGGAAAATGTCCAGGATGCCAGAGACAGAAACCTTGGTCCCTGCAACAAGCCAAGCAAACATTTAGACAATTCTCACTTAGAGCATCTTCAAAATGCACTATGCCACATTATCCACAGTGTTCTGGGCAGCCACCGTGCTCAGTATTGCTGCAGCTCTCATTGCCTGGCACATCTCAGGTGCTCTTTCACTCACAAGGCTAAGTGAAGACAGCTGGAACTTATATAGAGGGAATGGCCTCAAGTTGTGCCAGGGAGGGTTCGGGCTGGATGTTAGGAAAAATTTCTTCTCTGTAAGAGTGGTCAGGTGCCAGAATGGGCTGCCGAGGGAAGCAGTGGCGTCACCATCCCTAGAGGTGTTCAAGAAACATTTAGATTTTGTACTGAAAAACATGGTTTAATGGGGAAATATCTGTGGAAGGTCGACAGTCAGACAAGATGACCTTAGAGCTCTTTTCCAACCTTGGTGATTCTATGATAAATCAGTTGTTAAAGAGCTGAAGCAAAGAATTGAGCTCCTGCAGAGTGCCATTACAAGGACATTGTGAGCTTATCCAACATCTCTTGTGATTGGAGTTGACTACCCTTGTAATGGCACTCTGCAGTACATCAGCTAGGCAGTCAATGAGTCACCTCATTGCTGAGAAAACAGTGGGACCTAAATCACCCAAGTTCCCATTGGCAACCCTAAAAAGAAGTTAATTTCAGGTGCTTTGGGCTGCTGGAAGCACTAGTATGAGTAATTTAGAACCATCTAAATGCAGGCAGCTGTCAGACGAGAGGGATCTTGCCCCTTCCTTCCAAGGAAGGTCTTGGCCATGGGTTTCCACCATCCAGCCAAAACTGGTGGCTAACACCAGTCTCCCCATCCAGCTGCGAGCACCTTCACTGCTGTTTGCTATTTCTCAGCCTGAGCAACAAGTGTTCTGTTCCATGGAGGGCAGCATCATTGCTGGTGACAAAACAAGGGAAGAAGGAGACAACTGGGATGAAGGGTGAATGAAGGCATCACCCGCCCATTTAGTGGACATACAGGATCCGGTCTACTTCAGCCCATCTACATTGCAAACCCAGATTTCTCCACACACTGACAATGTTCTCCTGGATAGTCCCTATAAATAGCACCCAAGATGTGTCACTGAGTGGGCACAGGCAAGTATTTTGCTTTTTCCTCTCCAGAGGACCCATTGCCTAAGCATGGCCCTAAAAAAAGGGCATCTCCAGGAAGACTGCAAAATAAGACAGAATGAAACAAAAGCTACATTGCACACCCACTCCTCTTCAGCAGGAAGTACACAGTCCACAAGCCACATCCTGGCTGTTCAGCCCTCAGCAGCACTCCATATCAGGAGCACAGGCCCTCTGCAAACCACACTGCACCACTAGTAACGCAGAATAACACTGACTTCCAGCCAGCAACAACAGCCCTACAGGCCAGGAACTGCATAACCCCTGAGTTTCCCCAGACTGTCATAAGGAAGTACCAACAATGGAGCACAGGCCTTGTGCCCTTATTTTCTACAGACCCATGCTGGTGGGGCAGTCTCCTCTGGCACATAAGAAGCCACCTTTGGAGCTGGGCACCAGCTGTGGGTTTGTTTTGCAGGGGGTACCTCATTCAAACTCACACTTCTGCCATCCTGTGGGAAACCTGGCTACCAGAAGAGCTTTGCAAGCTACTCCCAGCTGCTTTCTGAAGGAAGCAATTCCGAGCTGCTAGCTTGTTGCTGCAGGCTAAGGAAGGGTGCACCTTCACAGCACTCCTGCTCTTCCCCTTTGCCAGCTCCTCTTATTGCTCTGCTCAGAGGCAACAGCTCCGGCACTGCAGGACCTTCCAGCTACAGAGCAGCTCTGGGTAAAGAAGCTGCCCCAGCTCTGCCTTCTTAGCCTGCCCCGTCCCACTCCAAAAGTCCTGCTGGCAGTGTGCCTCCTGGCTCCTGAGAAAGCAACCCCTCAGGGGCTGCTCCTAATTGGTGGTTTCCTCCTCTTTCTCTTATATTGTTGCATTTTGCTCCCTCACTCATATTTTGTAAGGCTGGTTTTCAACAGGCTGCAAAGGCTGCCAGATCTCACTCTACCTACAGACTACTACCATTTGGGGAAAAAGTTCTGCCTTCAAACCAAGCCAGATGTGGCTTTGTGCCTACACATAGACGGGGCCAGTGGCCCCAGCCATAAGAGCTCCAAGGTCTAAGGCATCAAGCCTGCAATCATCTGGAAAACACCAGAGCTGATGGGCACAGTAGCCCAAAGAAGGCAATCAGGAAATGATTTCCCATGTGCGCTCTCACGAGATCTGCAAAGCCATGGCACAGTACACATGTTAAGCAGGCAAGGTCAACACGCCGCCCAGATCATGGGTATCCTGGTCTAGTATTAGATATGGAGGTTGGCAGCCCTGCCTGCAGCAGGAGGGTTGGATCTTGATGATTCTTGAGGTCCCTTCCAACCCAAGCCATTCTATGATTTTATGATGGTCTCCACAGACTGCAAGCAGCCTGAGTTTTACCCACCTGTCACTACTACATTCTCCTTCAGGGAACCGAGGAACTTGAAGATAGCACTTCCTGAAGTGCAGATAGATTTTATTACTATATGCCCCAGCTGCTGAGGAAGGAGTGACTGGACACAGGTAATTTGCCAGGAAATGGCAGACACACCAAGGAGCCTTCTGCTTCCACCACTGAGTCAGGCACAGAAAACGGGCTGGCAGATGCTCTCCTCCTGCTGCCTTGGTAACTTGTGTGCTTGTCCCACCCCTGACAACCTGACTGGCCTTCCCTGAAAGCCAGGACAACGCTCTTCCAAGGTGGCCTTGCTCATTTCTTCCCATGCAGGGTCTTGTGAGTGCTCTGGGCAGCAGAATCAGCATGCTGACACTGGACATCCACCTCAGGACAGTGGCAGCTGAGCCAGGCAGCATCCTTCTCCTTGCCATGACAGCAAGCCCTTACTTTGGCAGGGCTGTAAGTGCAGAAGAGCTGATGTCCATCCCCACGTCTGCACAGCCAGATTCTGTGCCCAGGGAACACGCAGGGAAAGAGGCACATGGCTATGGTTGATCAAAGCCACAAGCTGTCCTCTGAGAGGAACCCCTGGCTGAACTCTGTGGTGGCAGCTGCAGTCCCTGTCCCCACAGGCAGATTGTGGTGAGAAGGAAGTTGAAAAAGCCTCACGCAAGCACAGACAAAATCTTCCTGCCTCCTTCCCTCCAGCATAGCGGCTCCCCTGTAAGCTGCTCAGCTCCTCAAATCCAATTCCCCACCAGCTCCTGGGCCTGAGCAAATCCACAAGGTACCAAACCTCACCTGCCCCTGTCCTGGGATCCAAAGCAGACAGCCTCCCTCCTCCCTGCTCCCACCCTTCGCCCTCATCACGGTCACATCACTGCTTGGAGAGGTTTCTCGTCTCTGAGGAGCCCACACACACTGTGACTACTGAACCCCACACGTGGCTGGCAAGCCATGAGGGGCTGTTTGTGCTCCCGCTCCACTTTGCAGAACTGGCCAACATACCATGAATTACGAGTGTCAGATATCACAGGCAAATCTCCAGCTGGATTTTCCATTCAGTTGGAGCTATTGGTTCAACAAACGGCAGCAAGTGCCTTCAAGTGTAAGAAAGAGGGGGATGACTGTCAGAGAAGGGTCAGGGCTTGATCCCCTGCATCTATCCCTCCCTCTCACTCTCTTGTGAGCTGGTGATGGGTTGCTCTGAAGTGCACTGCCTGAATATTCAGGCAGTCTATCTCGCATCTCTGATCCTTTGATGCTATTTGCATACAAATGTCAATGGAGATAAGGAGCAAAGGAGGGAGACAGAGACAGGATTGTTTCTAGAGAGAATGGTGCGCTCTCTGCTTTCCCATGAAGAATTGGAGGTCTGAGTCCCTTCCAAGCTCTCGGCCTTGCTGTGCTGTGGGGCCAAGCCCACCACCAAGCCCGGGCACCAGGACACCAAAGCACCCAATTCACAGAGCACATCTGACTCTGTGAACAGCAGAGCATGAGAGCGACCAGTGAGATGAGAGTGTAGTTCACTGTGAGTTACTACAGATCACTGCATGCTTTACAACAGAATGTAGAGGTTTCAGTTGAAATCGTGATTTTCAGGCACAAATGTGCACACAGTTTATAGTCTAAAGAGAAGCAGATGCTGCTGCGAAAGTTCACAGCAAGGAACAGACCAGAGACTGTCTCAGTCCCAGCTGAGTGCCTCTGCTATCAGGTAACACAGTTGCTTACATGTGGGGAGGGAAAAACACTGGAGGGAAGCAGCATCTGTACAACAAAGCATGTAAAGTACATGGGAGCCTCAAGCAAGGAGTTTCACTGGGACAAATACCCAGCATCACACATTCTTGCAAGCAGAAGACATCCTAATGCAAGCACGTGAAATACCTGCAGAGGGAAAGGCAACTTGAGTGTTGCTGTTGCCCTTGAACACAAAAGGATAAACTGATATTCCACAAGATGAAGAAGAAACCACTTCAAACCTCATCAAAGTAAACAATTTCCTTCACATTGCATGCAATTGGACTAAGCCACCCTTAACACAACAAGCTGGGAGGCCAAGATGTGGACAGGGAGAAAAACAAGAAACATAATAACAACAGCTAACAGCACATTTGGAAAATAAGTTAAATTTCATATTGCTGGTCTCAATCCCATCTCTAATGGTTAAGAACCAGAAAGTGAGCTCAAGTGTGGAAAAGACTGTTACATCTGCCTACTGAAAAGATCTTGCACCTTTCCTTGAAGCGTTTGGCAAATGCATCAAAGACAGCATCAGAACAACAGCACATCAGAGACAGGTTCCTGGAATAAATGGATTTTGAGGCTCATCCAGTTTGGCCGTTCCACGGCTCCAGAGTTTCCAGTGTCAAGATTGCAATCTCCATACTTGAGTATACAAAGTTCTTGCAGACCCCAGTGAAGCGAAGCCATCTGAAGTAGCACAGTGCTCCTGATGGGTTGTGGATCTCATTATGCTGTTGCTGTTTTTCCTTAAAGCTCCAGATCCCGATGACAGATGATTAGGTGAAAACACGTTTTCTACACAGTCCTCTTCGTTGTGGGGAAAACTAAATAATGTGATTCAAAGGCAACCTTAAGGCTCAGAAATCAAGAAGCAAGGAGAAAAATGCAGCATAAAAGCTCCCAACTTTAAAGTCATCACAGACTTTCATGGTCCAGCTTAAGATTTCTGGAACTTTGGGGCTTAAAACACTGAATTTGAGGCAATATGAAATGCTTTGAGCTCCCTCACATCTCAGTTCTTGCTAGCTTCTCTCAGTTGCAGGGTTTCTGCTCAGCAGTTCCTCAGAATCCCTCACTTGTAGGGTCTGTCTCCCCCCAGGCTGCCAGCTTTCTGGACTGGACTTCCTCAGACATCTTACTTAAGTCGCTGTTGTTCTTAAAGCTCTGGCTGAAGGACTCACTTTATACAAAAACATGCAACTTACAAGGGAAAGTTGCTACACTCCAAAGCAGACACAAAAAGCTAGTAATGGAGCCTGAATGTAACCCCGAAGCCCAATATTCCGGGTCTGATGAAAACACCACTATCTTCTTACGCTCTTGAGGCATTTGTGATTTGAGAGATTTGCGTCCTGTATCATGCATCTGAACTGCTGGCAACATTGCTTTTCCATACTCCTCAGATTTGAACACATGCCCCTTCACAGCTTGCTCCTATGCCCTCGCAGCTTTTCACCACCACTTCCTTCTTGAGGGCTAAAATGGACTCCACAGTGATAATGAAAACAGGACTTTGTTGTTCAGTTCCTTCCCTCACAAACTGGAGATCTGGCTGGGGCTGGCTCTAGCTCAGACACTCAGACACATCCTCAGCATAGCCTGGACTTCAACCCAGCAAATGTCACTGTGGAGCATGGTTTCCCCCCTCCTTGAGCCTTAACTCCCAGCCCTACTGCCTTTCTCCTACCTTTTCCCAAGGCAGAACATCTCCTGGTGCCAGGGAGAGTCAGCAACTCCCATTTTCCTCCTCTGTTTTGTTCTTGACTCCTAAATCAGATGGGTGGGGGGTGACCAGGAGACAACCTGGCAAAGATTATGCCCAGTTTCCTAGAGTTCCGGTAATTTGCCTCCTGTTTGTACAGCACAGCACACTGTCGAGGCTGGGCTTTCAGAGCCCCGGAGAATTCCCAGCTGAAGTCAGAGGGATTTGGACCTGAGGGTGAAGGCATTAACAGTTTGCAGGGGAAGCAAGTCAGTCTCAAACCTAGGCTCTGACTTGGCTTTAGCGTGCAGTGTCAACATATCCACATACTACACAGTCTTGTCCTGGAGCCAATATCTTATGGCAGCATCTGGAAGGTGAAAGTAGGTACCTCCTAACTGTGTAACCTGCTTGGCAAGGAGTTTCCAGCCTGTCCCTCAGCCTGCTGCACAGGTGTGTGAGATTTGCATGTGGTGCAGCACACAGGCAGAGCTTTCCAGGGAAGGTGTGCTTTCCAGTTCTTTCCTATGCCAGTATTGCCGCCACCTGGAGACGAGAGGAATGAAGGCCTCCCAGCCGTTTCGCTACCTTTGTCCTGCTTACTCAGACACAAAGCGCCCTCTTTTACGGCAGTTGAAGGGACCCAGCTGGCACCTCCCCAGCTCTCTGGTTACTGTGTTGCGAGCCCAGCTCTGAAAAAGACGGGACCCTTCTGCTCCTTGGTGAAAACACTGCTGGCCACTATGGGAGGCTTTGGCTGAGATACATAGCCCTGCACCTTTGGGGAGGAAGCAACTTGCCTGTGCTTTCCTGTCCTTGCTAGTTCAGAATTTCAGCTACAGAAATGCACGAATGAATGCACGCCTGTGTGTTTGGCAGAGCTGTGCACATAAAGAAGAAGGGGCTTTCTGCAAGTATTTTATGGCACTGAGATGGGAGAGAGATGGGAGAGTGAGGGAGCTTATGCACTGCATGTGCACGTGCACATTTTCATGTTCTCTGCACAGTTGTGCATGTATATGTGTATTTCCATATTGTATCTAATAGGCTCTTTGTTTCTCTAGAGAAGAAGGAAAAGGAAATCCGCATGTAATGAATCCATTTATTTTATGGAGCTCCCCTGGAGAGGGGCAGGGAGCACGATTTATGCAAAAAAACAGGCAGCTGCTGTTGGGAGGGGTACACCAATCTGGTTTTGATTTTCATTCGTAAGTGGAGGTGGCCACACAAGCCAAGGCCTCGTAAACTCCCTGTAGAGAAGAGTGGCCCGTTGGTGTGAGGCTGTCAGAGCCTATCTGGCCATTAGTATCGAGTCACTCGCCTCTGCATCTGACTAATTCCCGCCCCGTTGTTCTGCCTTCCCAGGATGCGTTTCCCCGTGCTGTGGCCTCCCATTAGAAGACAGAGGCAGAGCTGTACTGGGGTATAGACTGAAATCTTTGTGTTGAAGGGTAAAATGCCCTTTACAGAGCATTTGCTGTTTATGTCACAGTGTATACTGTATACTACAAAAACAACAACTACGTGAATTGTGAGTTACAGTCCAGTTTCTCTCTGCCATTTATAAGAAGACAGGGAGTGAGATAGTATGGAAAAATTTCTGGGCTAGTGGAAATGGCAAGAGACACTGAGACAAGACACCACTCATCTGCCTTTTTTCCATCCCTGCCATTTTGCAAAACTCAGTGCATGCCATCCGGGCATTTGTTGGTGCAAAGGGACACTGGAGATTTTCATAGTGGAAAACATGTTTCAACAGTTGCAGTGCTTTCAGTAGAATTCTATTATCTGATTTTTCATCAGATCAAGAGTCCATCAAATTTATCCACCAGAAGCACGAGAAAAAATTGACCTTAGCATCTTCTAACTCACACTATGACTGTCCCATACTACAAAAATGCATGGCCTTCCGATGATCTCCACCAGCTGCCTGTGCCAGGCCAGAGCTCATGTGCCAGTAAGAATCTAGCTCAAAATTTCACTCAGTGTCTGTATTCTTCACCATCACCTTGTGCATGCCCAGTAGAGGTAGGCAGGTAAGTGAGCAGACAGATATATCAATTCAGGAAACTGAAGATGAAAACTGGTCCCAAAACTACCCTCACACACTAGCAGCAATTAATTACTGCACAAGGTTAATCAATTTTTGTTACTCTCTGTAACTCAGATGTTTTACATTTTCTTTCCCGACAGATAAATATAGGTAGCCAGCAAAGGATATTTAGAATTGGAGGAATGTTGAACTCTCCATCCCATGGACATTTTCATTTCCATTTATTAGACACACATTTCAAGTCATACACGGAGGCTGAACATGTTATGAAATCTTGACTGAATGGTAGGGTGAACATCTTAGGAAATCTTGGTTGAATGCTGCTGTATCTGTTAGATTTTGTCACTGCTCCTTTCCGCTCTTGCTTGTGCAATGTTTCATTTTAATGTGTTCATACAGACCAACAGGGAAGAGAGGCACAATTACACCCCATAACCGGTTACATCCCTGAGGCACTCAAAGACTAAGGTTTGTCCCACATTGCAAAGCTCATGCAGCCAAGGGCTAGAGGGCTGCTGATGTACCCATGCCAGCAAAAAGCCTCACGTAGATGCATTTAAACTGGTGCAACCCTGTACTGTCTTCTTTTTTGTCACTGCATAAACAAAGGGAAGAGACAAATGCAGGGAAGAGAGGAGACAATAAACAGTGCCCAGTCCAGCAAAAGACTCCACTAGACATACAGACCATATTCCCAACAGGTGGCTGTGCCAACGTAGCAATACTTCTGATCATTTGCTAACTACTCTACACTACTATTTCTCAAGCAGAGCCACATACATCGTATGCAGGTGCTCCATACTTCATGAGTGGTCAGAATGCAAAAGCTTATTCTTGCTATTATGTTGGACTCTGACTTTAGCTTCTAAAAATGTATAATTTGATCAACAAAAGAAAAACATGTTGGAAAAAAAGCTTATGGCTTACCAAGGTCATGCAACAAATCTGTGGCAAAGCACAAAACTGAACATAGGTGTCCTGCATCTCCAGCTACTCATCTCAGCTAATGGATAAGATGCTGCATTTGAAACAGGATGTTCTCAAAGTATCCCAAGAAAATTTATGCCATCATCAACATTTATCAATCCAGGAAACAGAAAGCAAAATAATCCTGGAAGAAAGGGTGAGCTGCCTTGACAGATGCACACATAGTACTGTATGCTCACCTCTGTTACTGCATGGCTACAGACACAGCTGAATGCGCCATAACACAACTACATACATTAGCATGTCATGCTATTATATGGCACTCCTACAAATACCCAGCTCTGAGGACGAGGACAGGGATTCGTTCTCTGCAGCATCTCTGAAGATCATAGAATCACGGAATTGTTTGAGTTGGAAGGGACTCATATGGACTCCTCTGCAATGAACGGGGACATCTACAGATAGATCAGAGACCCATGCAGCCTGATCCTGGATGTCTCCAAGGACAGGACATCCACCCACATCTTTGGGCAACTTGTGCCAGTGCCTCACCACCCTTACTGTAAAAGAATTCCTTATGTCCAATCTAAATAACCCCTCTTCTAGTTTGAAATCATTCCCTCTTGTCCCACCACAACCAACTCCACTAAAGAGTCTGTCCCCAGTGGAAGCCAACATGAATCAACACGGTCAGTTTGTCTGGAGGAGAATGTTTGAAGCACAATC
Source organism: Lagopus leucura (assembly GCF_019238085.1). Classification (NCBI taxonomy): domain Eukaryota; kingdom Metazoa; phylum Chordata; class Aves; order Galliformes; family Phasianidae; genus Lagopus; species Lagopus leucura. The sequence continues at coordinate 72,882,980 of NW_024962252.1, read as the reverse complement.
TCTGCTCTAAGGTTACTGACTCTGAACAGAACATCAAGAGATCTTGGGCAGACTGGTATCCCAGGTCTCAGTGACACAAGCTTCCTCATCTGATAGGCCTCTTTCTGGTTTTCCAGAACTGGAGATCAGCACAACCCCACGCTGCAGCCACTTGTATACAGAACTATCCTTACAAAAAGCTATTTCTCTTGCAAAGGGCGGATAATATAGTCCCGAAGAGGACACTCAGAACCATACTGCACTTTGGAGATGAGCCCAGCAGCACTTTCAGAATCACATGCACTTTCTCCGCCCTTCTCAAGCCCTTGGCAAAATGGAGATTCAAAGCAATCGCTTTGATTAAATGCTTACGGCCACTTAAGCATGACTGCCATGCATGGCCCACCTGGCAAGGCAGGCACACCTCCCCCAAGCCCACACTGGGGCCATAACACTTGCAGGCTGCGTAGGCTGCTCTGCTTCAAGGCTGCCACATTCCCCTCCAGCCGTGTCGTCGGCAGCGTCATGCTGACAGGTTCAAGCCGTGCAGAGAGGGTTGTTTTTATAACCTGTTCTCTTTTAACAAAACTTTCCCAAGCTTATTCCTCCCATTATAGTCAAGATCACCTACTGCTCAGGGGGATTCAGATTCTTAAAGCGAAACTGCAGGAATACAGGAAAAACTGATACATAGTGGCATCCAAGGAAGAAAAACCTTAGAACAGACCAGTTATTCCAAATACTGAGCTCTGCAACATCCCCCATTTCTGTCTGGCAAGTCCCCTCTTTTCTCTATTCCTGGTTCCACCATAACAAACTCTGCAGGTGTTCCTCATGCTGACCTGTAGCTTTTCTACTCTTCCAGTCCTGGAACCAAACATTTTGCCTTTACTTTGATCCTTGACTAATAACTCAAAATGCCACAATGCTGTGCTCATATCACACCTCAGCTCTGTCATTCTCAATAAAATTGGTAAGCACATGTAATCACAGGATGGTTGAGGTTGGAAGGAATCTCTGGAGGATATCTAGTCCAACCTCCCTGCTCAAGAAGGGCCACCTACAGCAATTTAACTGGGGCTGTGTCCAGATGGTTTCTGAACATCTCTAGAGAGGGGACTCCACAGCCTCTCTGGGCAACCTGTGTTATTGCTCCTTCATTCAGTTAGCAAAAAAATACTTCCTGATGTTCAGAGGGAGCCTCCTGTGTTTCAGTTTGTGCTCATTGCCTCTTGTCGTGGCAGTGGGGACCACTGAAAACAGACTGGCTCCGTTCTCTTTACACTCTATTTTTCTATTTCTATACATTTCAATTTTGATACATCGATGAAATTTCCCCGTGAGCCCTTTTTTTTCTGAACAGTAGGCTGAACAGTCCCATCTGACTCACTTCTTCCTCATAAGAGAGATGTTTCAGATCCTTCATCATCTTCATGGTCCTTTACTGGACTCTCTCCACTACATCCATGTCATCCTTGTAAAAACTCTCTGGAGCTTTTGCTGAGCTGTCAGCAGTGATGCTTTTCCTAAAGAGAAAGAATTCAATTAGAGCACTTTAAGATGGCTGAGCAAATGAGTTTTCTCCCAAGCATGCATTAACTTTTAGCATTCTACGAGGAGCTTCATTTGCCATTGAGATGCTTTTTCAGTAAGCTTAGCTGGGTCTCTCTAAATTTCCTCAGTCTTTCTTTTTCTTGACCAAACTAAATTTGGCCAGTGCTCACATGCTACTATTTAAATCCCCTGCAGTGCAAATGAAAAAAACATGCTATAACAGGATTCTAAACAATGCCATTTGTTTTTTGTCTCAAAATTTTTGTATTGAATTTCATGCTCTTGAATCCACAGCCCTGAAGAACAAAGTCCCCTTCCTACCCAAAAAGAACTGAAAAGGCATGACAAGAACAAGTTTCTTCAGTGCACTAGGGGATCAGCTTTTATGTTCCCTAGCGAGTTTAGATTCTGAGGAATATTTGGTCCATAACTTCTTTGAGTAAACCATCAATGAGAGCAATGAAAGTCCAATGTCTTTTTGAAACAGCAATACTCTTGCCCACTAGGAGTGAGACTACAAAAAAACTTTTTTCACACATGTGCTGCCAAAGAGCTGTCAAATGGGAACAGCTTATTGTGAAATGTTTTTGTCATGAGAATGAATATGCACCCAAGAACAAAACAAAACCTATCAACCTCTCTGACTTTAAAAACAAAAAGCCCTCTGGATGAGCGTTTCAAAGTTGCTCACCACCCTCAGTTGGCTTGTGATCCAGGACCCAGCAAAGTTCAAGAGCTGCTGCCCAGTAGGGCAGGGAATGAGATCCCAAACAGGTGTGGACCAGGTGTGAAAAAGAAGAAGGTTAACACACCCCATCCATCACAGGTCAGCACATCTGTAAAAACGGAAATAAATATTAACTCAAGGCAAAATCTTGTCTGGAGATGAGCAGAATTCTCCCCAGTGACAACTAAAGAATATCATGTGGTGAGGACTGCAGCTGAGCTGATTTACTGCTAAACTGCACTTGTATGGCTGCAAGAGGCACTCGTTCCCTCACAGCTGAATTGCTTCTTCTCAGTATTGGACACAAAGAGGCCTAGTGCTCTTCTGAATATCTCTCAGCTTCATTTTTCCAATTGCAAACCAATGGTTTGAAACTTCACTGTCTTGCCAGACTCATAAAAAGACGCTATCAGATGCTAGCCAAATTGTGAAGAACAGCATGTTTTATGAAAACCCAATTAAACTCTGGCCATCAGTATCTCACTTTCATCTCTACCAAGCATTGTCTCAGCTTTCTCGTTGTATGCCAAGCTTATATTCTTCTCTGATTCGGTCAGTGACATTAGAATTAACAGTTTCATTTTGTTTTGATGTTTTTTGGGGGAAAGAAGGCAGAGTCCTTCTTGTTTATATACTAGGTCTGCAGGATACCAGAAACAAGTATTTTCAGGGTCAAGGAGGGGAGTTTTCTTCCATAACTGAGCTATGAAAAAGGGAATTGTTTGTCATTAACATTCATGCAAGCACACACTGAATGTCATTGCCTGAAAGAACCGATAAATAAAATAAAAACACAATACAAAGAGAAATCCTGCCTGGTGATAACTTCAGAAATCCAGATCAGTGGAGTAGCTCTTTAAGCTGAGCAAAATAACAGAGGCCCTCATGAGTCCCTATGTTCCCAAGTACCAGGTAAAGTGAACAGTGTCACAGAAATACCTCCATTCCCTTCTTTCCACAGGGGAATTTCCCTTCTTGTTGTCTCTAATCACTTAAGTTTCCAGCTGACTGTGATTCATTTGAAGAACTCATAAATGCAGGGAGCATATTGTGTTTTCACCTGACTGGCAGAAAGGACAGCTATTATTTTCCATCAGCTTTCAACCCTCTTCCAAGCCACTGATTAACAAAAGCAACAAATTCCCCTGGATACTCACGTAAGGGTCACTAAAATACACTACAACGCAACAAAATGCAAAACAGATTAGGGATGAAATAAAACTGTTTTTAATAGATCAACAGTCATCACCTAAAACTCCACTTCAGCCCATCTGATCTTTTTTTCCAACAAACCAATCCAGGAAACAAATTTGCTGATGGTGTAAACAAAACAAACAAGAGATGTCCTACTGTCTTGTCATTATCATTCTTCTGTTGTTTTCTGTCTTCGTGAAAGACTGTCTGCTATTGTCTGCTACTCACTGTCATTTTAGTGTAAGTCATAAAATGCAGTGTGAAGGGCAGTGTCTGCTTTTATTTGTCATATTTGAGATTTGTCATGCTGAACAGTATCTGAAAACACAAATATATATATATACATGTTCTCTCTAGGTCTGCAGAGTGCAAAGATTCAGACAACTGAGTTATCCTGATAAGACAAATCTGTCAGGACTCAGAGCAGCAGCAACTATAGGTGTGGACAAGTGGTGCCACATTCTAAACTTTTTACCAGCTGGAAAAGAGCAGCATCACAAATACCAGTCTGAGAACCACATCAACAGCATAGTTGCCTAAATGAGCACTCTTCTCAAAAATACCCAGAGGAGTTTGATGACTGAAAGGCTCCAGAAGCAAAGGGCTTTCAGGGAAATCCATCTGATATATTTGTTATATGGTGCCAGCATAATTTCCCTTAATGGCTAGAGAAAAAGGGGAGCACGAAAAGGGTCAGTTGGGAATGTTACGTGCATGTGGGGGAGGGGGAGCGAAGAAAAGGCAAAACTAGCTGAGAACAGGCTCCATCTAAATTGCATGCAGACCTCACACAAAGCACAGAGAATTGGTCAGTAGATTGAAGCCATCTGGCTGGAGGAGCCATAAGAGGAAAACCCTGCTGGAGATCTCTCCATCACGTCCCATCATGGTCCAAGATCAGAGCACAACATGGGCTTCCCCCGTTCCAAACTCATGGAGTTAAAAACAGGAAGAAAAGCAAGAGGGGGACTGCAAAGTTTGTCATTCTGGCAGAGCCTCTACTCACAAAATATAGATCCAGCTTGCACTCTCTACTGCAAACAATTTCAGTCCTGACTCATATTTACCAAAAAAAAGAAAAAGAAAAAAAAAAAAAAAAAAAGAAAGAAAGAAAGAAAGAAAGCATAAGTGTTTGATTCCTGACTGAAACAGGCTGCAGAGCCTGCCCAGCACAGCTTCATGTAAATTCTAACCCGAGTGATCAGAACCTGTGCTTGTGGATCCTCCCATGCTCTGGAGCACATGCTGGGAACACGGACTATACGTATACCCACAGTAGACACTCAGTGAAGCAGCTGCTACAGCAGCACATCAGTTTGCTGCAAGTTTGGGCATCACTCATTTTGCCTACACTGTTCCAAGGCCTATCTGGGAAGCCTTGGGCTTTGGCCGCAACAAGGGAGAAACTGAGTCAAGGCTGCACACGCTACAACTGACAGCACAAAACACGGATGCAGACAGCTGGTTCAGGCTTTCAAGGCTCCCCAGTGAAAGACTGCTACAGGGCTGCTCTCAGATGAATGAACCGGAGAACTCCTGGTCTCCTACTGCCCATCCTCACCACGTACAAACATGTCTGTTGTTGAAATCAAACTGAGCATTTGTTACGGCTCTGTCTGGAAATGTCTGAAGACGCAAACGTTGTTTTAAGGCCCTGATAAACCTTCTGTCTTCATTTAACACAAATTAGGATTGCTTGCATTTCAGGTATCTGAAGACTTAATATCGGTCTTTATGCCAACCCTGCCTTAACAGATTTAGTATTTTTCATGGCGTTTTTCTGAAGGCTCTCCTTCACCTGGCTTGGGGGAAAAAAAAAAGAAAAGCCCACACAACATCTGGAAAGATTAAAGCTTTGGACTGTTGCCGGTCTGATGTCTATGGTGTTGTTAAAGAGTTTTTCTTCTGATTCTTCCATGCAACCCAAATATTAATTTCCAGAGATCAAATCTCAGTGCAAGCAGCTCAGTTATTTTCCATCGTTTTGACTTACTTGCCTATATGGAACATTCCCAAAATGTCAAAAGCCACTGATATTTTTTAAACACTGAAAATCTCAGAACTTCCTATTTCTGTATCAGAAGTGAATTTCATTGAACCTAAAGGCTTTTCCCTCTAACAACTGTCTTCACCAACGTATTTCAACTGGTATCAGTAATGCCACAGATACTGGGTATGAGAATAGAAGCATCTAAAATATGTAAGGAGAGAGGCAGGTAGTGGAAGAAACAGAACTGAAGCGGTATTGGCAGAAGAAGTTGGATTCATTTTCCCAGTGGATTTTTTTGTTTACGCTAAGCCTGAAATATTGGAAGGAAACATAATAAAATTATTACTTGGTTATTTTGCTTTGAAAAATAACTATATCCACTGGGAAAAGATGGAAACCTTAAAAATATAAACATGTTATTTCCAAGTGAGTTGCTCATTTTCCTGCTAGAGTACCATTGCTTCGCTCTATACTCCTGCTCTCTTTGCAGCTTTTCCTTCTTTCCAGCCAACTTTTCATCCCTCCCCACACTTCAAATTATTAATTTCTGTCCCAGTATCATTCTCTCCTACCTCCTCAAGTCTGTTTCAGAAGGTAGTTCCCAGTACACGGATGCAAGAAGTTGGGGTTAGCTGTTCATTTGTGGAATGGGTAGGTTCTGCAGGCTGACAAGCATTTGGCTACTCTCAACCAGGACACCTGATTCACATGCAAGAGATGAACCCTGCAGCAGCCTCTGATCTCTAACAGGCTGCGACACTGGACAATCTTCAGAGAGGTCCTTGTGTCCCACTGGCTCTGAATGGTTGAGTAATGATGAACTGAAGTCTTGGTGCAACATGACTGTTCATTATTCCCTTCTTTTACCCACACTTGGAGTGGGGGTGCAGGGGGGCACTTTTGCAGGTTCTTGGGTTTTCTGGGTTTTTGTTTGTTTTTATTAGTTTTATTTCCTTTTGTTTTTTTTCCAATCAGTAGTTTCATTTGAATTATTTGAGCTATTCTTATCTAACTATAAAATGTGATATTTCTAAGTATTAACTACCTGAAAGGACAAACCTGTGAATGTCTTACTCCTTACAGTTGGGTGGCTCCAGCTCTGAGGATTTGTAGCAATTAATAAGCATGTGTGGCTAACAAGCCATTTTGAAGAGCTCACTAATTTTCCTCATTTAAAAGCTTAGATGACCAGTTGTTGCACTTGAACAAATTTATTCCACTTCTGGTCGCTCAGCATCAACTTACATGCTATCACTAAAATTCTAGACATTTTGCAACATAGTCATCACCAGATCGAGAATGTTTCCCAATTTTTCAATGGGTAAGGGAGACAGGCCGTTGGATGAAGTGAACGCTGACCTGCAGTGACCCCTTCTGGAAAGCACCAAAAATGTACCATTGGAAACAAACCTGTACTGGTCTGGGGGGCCTGTGTGGGAACTGCATGACCTAGTAGCTTTTTCCACCTCAATTTCTATGACTTTTAATGTTGTTTCATTGGAACAGCCTCAGCCTTTGTAAAATATTTGCAAAGTAAAGCTCTGGAGCAGATATACATCTATTAGCATCCAATGGATCAAAAAATGCCCAAAGGACCAGAAAAGTTGCTTTGTTGCTAGAAGCAGAAAGTAGTAATGTGTTATAGCAAATAAGAAAAAAGCAAACATGCTCCATCTTCCAAACAATAACAAAAAGCAGAACACAAGTTTGTATGAAAAAAAAAAAAAAAAAGTCTTATAGAACACCTACAGCGCCTAGTCCCAAAGGAGTTCAGAATACCATTTCTTTGAGAACAGAGCCATAAAATCTTTAGAGGCCATAATCAATTAGGACATACATTTCTCATCTAAAATATGCTACTTCTTTACTTCTGCCAACCTCCTCCCTTCCCCCCCACTTGTGAGCACAGGTTTAATTTTAATTCAAAAGGAAAAGCATTCGTTCTTTAACGGTCAGTGACATCCCATTCCATTCCTTAGAAACGTGTGCTTCTATCTAAACTGGACCACCCTCTGCAGTGCTGACAAAACACAGACCATGGATGAAATTACTTGCAGAAAGCAAGTCATTTTATTTTCTTTTGTACACACACACAGTATTCAGGATTATTTTTTATTTTACCCCCAAATACGAGGGCTTGATGAAATAAGCACACTCAGAAATTATCTGTAAGAAATCAGAAATATGTCAGATTTCCAAACTTGGAAAGAGACAATGGGCTTCAACCCAAGTTGGCACCAACTTTATTTGTCTCCTTTGGACAAAATGGTCTGCATTGCTAGTGGTTCTAGAAAACACTCGGAAGGCAAAGAAAATTTCTTGGAGATAGAGAGGATTCACTCTACAAAAAAACAATTATTTATGAAAGCAACTGTTTTCCTTCTTTGCATTAAAAGATGTGTCACTTAAATTACTATAAGGGACAGCACTTATCTGCAGGCAAGAGAAGCAAGTGGAGTTCAATGTTACTTGAACTATCACCATGTTGGTTGTCTCTGTCAGACCAAAACCCACAGTGCTGCTTAAATGTCATCACTGAAAGTCAAATGACATGGTAAAGCTCTTGAACAGCACCCAGCCCTGTTTTCTTATCTTTACCATGGAGAGCCAGCACTGCGTTCCAACCGTCAGTTTCTATCCCATCGAAACAGTCAGCCTTACAGTTTTCCTCTTCACATGAGACAAATAGAGGAAACTGGGTTTAATTTAAGACACTGAATAAATTCTCCTGCCAGGTTGTTACAGCCAAACTCCTTTCATTAGGATAAAATTCTCTATACAAAGAAAATCTTAAAAATGTGACATTTCTACAGTGTTTAGCAACGTTGCTTTTTCTCATAAGGAAATTATCCTCAGACTGGATGGCAGTAATTATTTTGTTTGGCTCTTATTTCTAAGCTTTTGGACAAGCTGAAAATCACTCTGCTTCTAGAGGACATTATACAGCGTAGTTCAGCAAGAGAGGAATAGTTATCTTCTGGGATGACCCTGTTTTCATTGCTTAGCATTGAGCACAGCGAGTCTGGTCAGAAGCCCTGCCTTCATTCTGATTACTTCAGAAAAGTCTTGGAGTTGTGGACTTAGAACTACCACAGAGAGGGATTTCCAGTAATTTTCTCATCTGGTAACCCATTCTACAAACTAAAGAGATGATGACAGCACCTGAAGAACCTGCATGGTTTTATCAAGGAGTACAAAAACAGAACATGTAGCCCTTTGAGAGGCATTTGCTTTCAAACTGTATTGTAACAAGAAGCAAGTGTAACAAACAAAAGGAAGGTGATGAAAGAACTCCTGAGATAGAATGATCACAGTTCATTACCCATTTTGTTGTATACTACATTTAGGTCACAATTTATATTTCACATCGCATTTTAGCTAGAAACTTGGGAAAAAATGTACACAATGTTTTGCATGAGCACTGTATACCGCTGGTACAAGCCAATGGCATCAACACACATTTATTGTCATCAAACAAGAATTTGAGGAAACTCACTGAATGCACTTTGCTATAGATCAACTGGAGAGTCAGGAGAACCTCAAAACGGCAGCAGCCCTTCACTTCACACTACTCTTTTCCCTCAGGTGATAAGGGCGGGGAACTGCCGCGCCTCAACATGGCGCCCTAGAGCCCGCCTTTCCGCCGGCGGAAGCGGGAGTGACGGCAGCGAGGGCGACGACAAGATGGCGGCACCCAGCTTGGTGCGCGGGGCGTTCAGGCGGCTGTTCGCCGGGCTCTGGGGGAGCGGCTGGGTTTCACCACCGGCCAGAACCCTCCGGGAGGGTGAGTGCAGGAGTGGCCGTCGACAAAGGGCTGCTCGGGGGTCGGGGCAGTGCTCCGGGATCATTCTGTATCGCTCCGGTCCCCGGCCTGCCCTCTCGCTCTGGTCTCGCACCGCGATGGAACATTGCTCTGTGTCACCACCACCCCACCACTTACTGCTTTTTTCTTTTTTAATTTTTATTAAGGAGAAATGAGTCTCATTTTGATTTCTTGTCTTTTTCTCCTTTATTTTTGTTTTGTGTAGTCGTGGAAGTGACTGAAGGCAACACGACCATAGTAAGTCTCTGTCCCTACTTCTTTCCCACTTGCAGCTCGTGCTGTTAATTCTTCTTTCTGCAGAAGGGAATAAGCCTGTTGGTTCCAAAAAGGGAGGGTGAAAGGGTCGGCTTTCTGCCCAAACGACACCGCAGCCTGTGAAGGCCAAACAAAGGAAGAAGAGCGTTACAAGTGTAGCTAAGCTGTTTGGCCACACAAATGGTTTGGCCACAGCAAGCCTGGGTCATCACCCTGCTGCTGGTAAGGTGATGGAGGGCTCCAGTGAGAACTACCCTGACCTCTTATGTGGTAATACCCGATAAATCTGGGAGCCCTGACACTTGATGTCATCTCAGCCCCATGGTTAGCATGAACAGGCATGGTAAAAGTTTGCCTGAGTGCAGAGCTGTTCAGTGCCAGCTGTATGACACGTGTGTGCTGCTTGCCTTTAATGTGCGTTGTGGTTGTTAGTCACAGTATGTGCCTTACTGGCTGCTCATGATGTTAAGCTTGCCTTTTGTAATGCATCCAATGAGAAAAAAAAATCAGTAGAAGAGCTGTTGTCAAAAGGAAGACTCTAGATACTCAAAGAATATTGCTTCTGAAAATAAACAGGTTTTGAGGTATCTGATTATAAAAAAAAAAAAAAAAAAAAGCATTTTCTCAGCTATAATATGTGAGAGAAAAATACCAAAGCACTAGAATTAGCATTTTGCTTAATTAATGCCATCTGATCTGTTGTACTTTATCAAGAGAATTATTGGTGTTTAGAAAAAATGCTGAAATGAATAAGGATGGGGAGCAAAATTCAATTATTCTGCTCATATTACATATACCAGTAACTATATGTGTCTTGAAGACAGACAGTACAGATACTTGGAAGTGTTTAAATATCACTGGGGGAGCAGAGCAGGAATTATATATAAATAAGGATTGAAGGGACTTTTTCTTCCTAGTGAAATGGGCAAAAACTGACTGTTGATACACTTAAAAGTCTGAATTTCCTTTGTGTCATCTTTGGATTTGAGGACACTGCCATGTTTGAAACTTGAATGGAGTAGGTTACTTACATGTTTAACTTTTTACACTAGCAGAGTCTTCTAGAAAAAAAAGAAGTCTCAGCTTCCTGTCTCTTTGTGCATCATGGGGAAGATCTGGATACTTCTGCATAATATGCATCAATAATAATGCATCAACCTATGATTCATCCACGGTCATAGATGAGAAAATCTTGTAACTTGATTCTTGTATCTTGTAAATTGATCAACTAAAGGGCTGCTGCATTTCTTAGCGTATCCTCTGGTCACTCCATTTTTCCTACAAGCTCAACATCAGGTTTTTCTTAATCCATCTGCGTGCTCATCTTCCTATAAACTCTTTATCTTTAATCAGTATTGAAGGAAGTGTTGTATATGAGCCAGATGAATGAACCCTAAAGGAATTCAGAATTCGTCAGCATACTGAGAACATCAAACCTTTGTACGCATTCTTAGTCCTGTAACAGAAGAATAATAACTCAGTGGCATAACAATATGATAGCCCTCAGTTATTGGTCAGTAATTACCCAAACCTGTATGTTGAAATTGTGTCAAGAAAAACTGATGTAGCGTTCTGGTTATATTTTTTCTCATTCACTTTTGAGATGAAATTACAGTCAAAGTACAGTCTGAAGCCAGACTGCCAAGAATCAATGAGACTCTGAGGGAATTAGACATGCTGGCTTCCCCAGAAATCATTTTACCAACAAATGGAAAGTAGATACTGACCTGTATTTTATTTTTATATATAGATAGCTAGATACTTAGATATATATATCTAAAATACAGGTGTGTGTGTGCATGTGTGTGTGCATGTGTGTGTGCATGTGTGTGCATGTGTGTGCATGTGTGTGCATGTGTGT
>NW_024962252.1:72871218-72871587 GCF_019238085.1 Lagopus leucura | reverse complement strand
TGTGTGTGCATGTGTGTGCATGTGTGTGCATGTGTGTGCATGTGTGTGCATGTGTGTGCATGTGTGTTATTATTAATGTGAAACTTTCTGTTGAAACTGTGGGAGAAGAAGTCTTAAGTAAAAATTGAGAGTATTTCCTCTTTTTGAGGTACGGAGGTGCTTCAGCCACAAATAAGCTACTCATTTGCCATCACTAGACAAGAAAGATGCTTGGTCTAATATCTTACACCATGGCATTTCAGATGAATACCAGTGGTCCCACACATACTTAGAGAAAATGTCATGTTTTTTTTCTTCCCAGGTTTTCTGACCCAGAACTTGACAATTCAAAATAAAACAGCTTTTTTTTTTTTTTTTTTTTTTTTTTTT
>NW_024962252.1:72830619-72871118 GCF_019238085.1 Lagopus leucura | reverse complement strand
TTTTTTTTTTTTTTTTTTTTTTTTTTTTTTTTTTTTTTTTCCTTACAAGCGAAGTTGTGTTCATCCACAGTATGGCATACTTTAATTAGATAGTTAGGATTTTTTTAAACTCTGTGTTACTTGAACTATTTGACCCTAGCAGTTGGTGTTCCATATGTGGTTTTAATCTTGACCAGAAATTTTCTTCTTCCAGAACATTTTGAAGAAAAACTGGCTTCGTCTTTTTTGTCTTTTCTGTCCATTCAGCTGCAAGTTGATAGCTCTTGCTTCTATTCATATAAGCCCTCAAAAAAAAAAAAAAGAAAGACAAGTACATGTTTATGTAGACATCATATTCCTAACATCTACATTTAGAAAACAAATTTCTCAAGTTCCTCCTACGTACACCTTCTACATTTCTTTGCATTTTTCTACATTTCTTTTGAGAAAGTTAAGAAAATTTGCGTGTTAGATGTCACCATTTTGTAGTGACAGAGGAAAAGGTTGTAAAATAGTCTCCCAAAGGAATTGTTCAGGGAATTAAACTAGAAAAAATATTAGTGTAATTTTAAAAAGAACGAAAAAAGCACACAACATTCCTGTCTGATTTTTTTCCTCATAATTTTCCCCATTGGTGGTTTATAATCCAGCAAGCCTATGCGTGTTTCGGCCCACAGCAAGCATCTGATACTCTCTGATACTCTCATATTCCCAGCAAAAATATTTAAGGCTTTTGGCTAACAGACTGCTACAATTGCAAGGCATAGTGGTTCAAAGGAATACCACAATAAGTGGAATTCAAGCAAGAATGAGAACTTCACATTGTGTACTAGTTTAGATTTGAACAAAATATATATAAGATTTACCAAATGGTTTTCTGTGCCCCTTTTCTTTTATCCCTATTGTCTTTGCATTCCTGAAGTGCTTGATTTGCGTGTGTGTGTGTATATATATATATATATATTTATATATATGTATATATACAAGTGAGTTGTATAATGCAAATCCTGTCTCCCTTACACCTGTGCAATACTGGTCAGCATGTTGTAGACTTGATGAAAGATATTCCTCTAGTCACAGAGGAGGTTAGGTGCAGGTACTATGGAATCCTTACTCATTCATTGTATTCTATGAATTGCTTCTTAGATTGAAGGGAAAATTATAGAGGATGTTGAAACACCAACGCCTCCTAACCCCTCTGGCCAGTGTCCTATCTGTCGCTGGAACCTGAAGCATAAGTACGATTATGTGGTAAGTCTAATGAAGTAGTATTCCCCACAAGTGGATAAATATTGCTCTCGGGTGTAATGTACTGCGCAGTCTGCCTCCTTTCTTCTTTCCCTGGGTGTAGTAAAAATAGGCAATTCCATCTATGCTTCCCTTGATTGTAACAAGAATAACTTCCTATGTTGTAATTGCTTGCCTTGGCTGGTCGTGTTCATTGGAGGGAAAAAAAAAAGGAGGGGGATTTTCTCATATCAAGTAGGAGGTTTGGGATTATGCATGTGCCCATTGCTGCTTACCATCTGATCCTACCATCTGATCCTAGAGCATGTGTTTCTAGTGTGCTTAGCTCTCCTTCAGCATTGCACATCTAGTTAAATGGAACTGGAATGCAATATTAAACTATCAGATTCAAGCCTGTTGTAACGCCAGAGAGGCCAATAAACTTGATTAAATCAATTGTGTATTTGAGCACCATGGTTTCATTTTGGATCACTGTCCACTAAGGTAGTAACTGAACTTAAGAACTCTAAAGTTCTTGATGGATATGAGGTAGAGCACACATGCTTACTTCCCTTAGCAACAGAAAAAAACAGATTTTGATTGATGTCTTTTGCAGGAAATGATTATGAGAGTATTAATAACACTAAACGTGGAAGATAGAGGGGAAACTCTGTAATTCTTTAAAGCAAAAGCACCATAGAATAGAGAGTGTGAGGTAGAAGACACCAGATGTAGCCTCACCAGAGGTCATTCAAACACAGAGGTCATAAAAGAACTAAGTGTTCCCACCACCCTAAAATACCAGTGCTGGAATCAAAAAAGAAAACCAGACAAGAACATCCTGTTACTAAGATTAGGTAACAGAGAAGTCAGAACAAGTTAATGCCAATAGAATTAAGGTGAAAGAGATACAAATACATCTGGAGGAAAATAAATACTTTTGAGAAAGGAAGACCATTAATGTGAGAGAAACTGAAAGCCCTGTTAGCTGCACAATGACTGAGCTGCTCACATGCAGTCCTAGTGCACGCAGAGATGAAAAACTGTTTGGATATCTGGGTGCTAATGACAGTCTTGCAGATGACTACTGCAAGGCAGCAGGGAAAAAAAAAAACAAACTAAACAGATACATATTTAAGCAACAGAAATAACTTAAGCATTGAATTAGGTACAGAGCAGGAGGCCTGGCTTGCATGTAGGCCCCAGGTGGGGGCTACCTGCAGCCAGAATATTTAGAATCACTGTTGAGACTGTTCCCAAAAATCAAGAAATCCTAGATACGTGTCCATCCTGACTGTTGCATAGTTTCTGAATGTTTATGTTTCTGAGTATATACATCCAGTACTCCTGCTGCAGAGCAGAATAGAATCTAGACAAAAGGCTGAAGATAGTAGCATGAACTAGCATATCCAAGTTGTAGCATGTTCTTGCCTCAGTATTTAGAGCTGTTCCTCCACGGAATTCCAGGGCTGATGTGAACTAGGAAAGTTTCAGTTCTGGAGTAGATCACCTCTTCTGCTTGAATAAGTGTGTTATATGTTTGAATGCCAGTTGAGAATGTATGGGCTTTTAAATGTTAAGGTGAATAAAACCTCCCTTTTTTTGCACAAAAGCTCTCTGCTGTTTTTCTATGCTACAGCAGTGATGACTAGCAGAATCTTGAAGTGCTCAAACAATAAAGGGCAGACACATTACTGTGTGGGTAATTAAATGGTGGCACAATTTACTCGCTGGTGGTTGAATTATCCTAAAAGACAGTAAATCGAGAACAGCTATTTTTGTTAAAGACACAGGCTAGTTTATAAAGCATAAACTATAACCTGTGTTTGGTAAGAGATTAGAATAGATGGATCACAGTGGTTCTTTTGAGATTGATAAGCTGAGATCAGTCAGTTGCACAGAAGGGAAAGTGTGAGCTTTTTTGCTTGGGACGCTTGTAATTGGAATGAATAAGGCACTATGAAAAGGGAAGTGTTGAATTAGCCCCTGAGGGAGCTGAGTAATATGACCTCATAGGACTTTTCTTTTGTGATGGGCAACTAGCACAGTCTAAAGTAGTGGCATAATGAGTTACTTTAGCTGTCGGAGAACGGGGAGACCAATGTCTCCTAAGTTATTAATCAACCAAACAGGCATTGTGAGCACTCTCAGGTCATGATTCCAACTTGCCTCAGCTGTGGTGTAGGGAGCTGCAGTTGTCATTGCCAGTTCAGTCCTTAGTCTCTACTAGGCTCAGGATAAAGGGGCCCGAGGCACAAATTCCCACAGTTTGTGATCTGGGTATGTCCATCCACTAAAAACTGAGAGTTGATTTTATTTTCTGTAGCCACTGGAGATTTTAAAAAATAAAATGATTTTGATCATTGTCAGGCAACGGGGTTGAAATCTGCACTCTTCTTACAAAATATCTAGAGGATGGTGTACAGCTCCCAGGAGTAAGAGTGAAAGGAAGAAGTATATTCTTGTGTAACTGGAAATAATGACTTGGCTGGTACAACCCAGTAGTAATTTGGCTAAGCAGACAAATCTTACTCTGGTAAGTGAAGGTTTTAATGAATTGCATATAACTCGCCAAGGACATTGCTTTTCAGATTGTCTGCAGATAGTAAAATGCAGAGATGCCTCTGCATTTCAGTTGCTAAACAAAACACTATGTATAGCACATTATTGTGAATGGGTTGCAAGTTTACCCAGATCTTTTAGAGGTGTAGAGGTGAAGGCTAAGCTGCCTTTTTTTTTTTTCTTTTTTCTTTTTCTCCTTATCCATTTCAACCACCATTAGTCGGAGTTAGGCAGTAAATATGTCATTTTGCTTTAGCAGCAATTAGAGGAAACTGAACTGCAAAATTTGCCTGTTAGCCCTAGATTAATTCAATCCAACTTGTTTTCATCAAACGCTGCAGATTACTGGGGTGGGAATCTGGGTCCAGCCTCGTGGGAGCTGTCCAGTGATTAAAGCAAAGCTGTGGTTACAGGCTTGGCTGTCCATTAGCACAGAATGTGAATTTCATGGAACATGACGGCACCATGAGAACGTGCCAGACATATTTTTTTCTTTGACTCTTCTACGTACTTGCACACTTTCCTCCACAGCTGCCCCATAAAGTTGGCTGTACCTGTCTGCTTTCTCCCAGTGGTAAGATGCATCTGTGTGATTACAATGGGAGACCAGGCACCTGGTCTGTTAACTGTGGGAATCTTCAGAAACAGACAAACCTTCTGTCGAGTATGCAGCATTTTAAGCCAAATGGCATGAGTGTGATTTGAAGCTGTGGCAGTTAGAACGTAGGCAATTCCACTTGAGAAATGACTGCCACACAGAGCTGGTCAGCTGGTGACACTGTTGCTCAGAGATAATAACAAAGAATGGATTTTCCTGATTTTTTTTTTTTTTTTCCAGTGGGAGAACAAGCACTGTCTCCCTTTTTACTTTTCACCTCCCCCTTTTGCATGGAAATATTCGATAACAGCCCTGTGACTCCATGAGGCGTGGTGGTAATATGAGAAAGCACTTGGACCACACACACCCTTCACTAGAGCCTGTGGCCTCCTTAGGCTTTCACTGTAGCAAAGACTGGAACAGCCTTAAACTTGCCATCATCTCCCTTTTCCCTCTTTCTCACAGAGTAATGCAGGCCAGTAGAAAACCTAGGGGGTTTTTCATTTCCTAGGCACTTTGAGCTGAACAGCCCTTTCTCACTTAAGGATGTGATATGTTTGTGCAAATTGAGGTGTTGGTGATTTGGAGAACTGGGTAGCTAAAGAAGATGGAAAAAGGGGGAAGGAGTCTTGTTTAGGTTTCCTGGATCCAATCCAGCGCATTTCAGGAGTGGCTGAAAGTCAGTGCCCTTGGACTGCTTGGCTGGCCCCTGCCCAGCTTCCACCAACGCAGCTGGCACCGACTGATCCCCTGGTTACTGTTCTCATTGGCAAGGCTGTGTACTAGCTGGACTGAAGACACTTCTCTTCCCTTTTATCCACAGATGGCCTCTTGAGAGCTTCCTGCTCGTTGCTCAGCTATGTTATTTTTGTTCTAATGATACAGCATCACCGTGGATGGTGAATGATAAGTCATTTTGTATTTATAAAATGAAGGAGATGGATCTGAAAATCAGCCTGATCATGTTAGTTGGTAGAAGGGGAGCTAGGGAAGAGGGAAATTGTCATGATCACAATAGTGAAGATTGGATTGGGGAAAAATAAACATCTGGATTTTTGACTGCAGCATTTGTATAACAGCATCTCATATTGCAGAATTGGTTATTACTAGAAAGTTTGTACTGAATTCTAGCAGCCCGCTTCAGAGGTTAACTGGTCTCATGCAGTAGGGATGGATTTATAAATCCAATATAGCTCTAGTTTCTGAATGCCCATTTTTATTCCACTTGTGATTGTATGTCTTTGCAATGGCAGTAAATGAAGCAAGGAATGTTTCAGAGAGCTTTTTGTAAAATAGAATAGATGTGGAGTGGGAAAAGGGAGAAGGATACTCCTCAAACAGGCAGAGGAGTATCAAGTGCTGATATACCTGGTTTGAATTCCCAGCATGTTGAAGTGTCTGTTGTCACGTCCCTTCCAGCCTGTGAGCCACCTCTGCGTGGTCCAGCTACCTCAACTATGGACGTGTTTACAGTAATGGAGAAGTAAACTCTCAGTTAGCAATAAGTCTGTGAACAGATGGAGAAAAACAAGGACAAAGGCCCCAGAAGCCATTCAGGCCAACTTATGCAGACATCAGCACGTCAAGGGGACCTGCCTGTGTTGGTCTGAGGGTGCACTAGCAGTGGTGGTGCGTGTGGAAGCGAAGAGCTGGACTGGTTTACTATGTGCAGTTAATGGGACACTCATGCAACAGCTGTTGCTGCTGTGCTTAGGAATTTGTAATCTCAGACCTGTGATAATATCTGATTCTAGAGATTCCTTTAATTTTGTTTTTATTAAAAGTGCTTTACATTTCTAGAGCTCTTAATTAAGAAGGTCAACAGCAGTTTAATCTAAATGATCCTTGAATCTCAGCCAAACCCTCAGTATGTTTTGAATGCTCCTTCTGTGCAGTGTGACTCTAACATCTCTGACTAATGCATACACAGGCAAAGAACTGAAAGCAGTGATTTATTCTATTAGGTCTTTCCTATCAGCATATGTTCTTTTCTTACAACAAGCTTTTCGTGCAAGATTTTGGACTGTTTCCCTGTTCTCCACCCTCCAGAGAGACATGAGGGAAGTTCTACCATGGGAAACTGGACAAAAGTTTGA
This sequence comes from Lagopus leucura, assembly GCF_019238085.1. Taxonomy (NCBI): domain Eukaryota; kingdom Metazoa; phylum Chordata; class Aves; order Galliformes; family Phasianidae; genus Lagopus; species Lagopus leucura. Next base: position 72,864,656 of record NW_024962252.1, on the reverse strand, counting down.
GGAATAGATACCAGAGAACAATCCTGCTCTGAGGGGAACAAGGAAAGGGCCAGAGGTGATCTAACGTATCTGTGACCTTTAGGATAGCAGCTGTAATGGCGTTTCAAGTTGTGTAAACACTGTCCATCTGTAGGTCTTGTGTAACTGTGCCTTAGTACCTAGGACACATTATCTTAGCCAGAATCTTGGAGCAAGTGACAGTGAAGTAGTAGGGATTGCAGCTGACATCATGTGTTTACAGTAGTGAAGTCAGGGGAAGACTCAGACCATGTTAGTGACCTCACTGGGTTAAGCTGGCGGGCAAGGGGATGGCTAGCAAAACCCACTTGTTGACAAGCTGCATCTGAAATGTGTGGGAAGTATGCTTTGTTTTGGTTTGCTTTGTATTGACTTCTGTATACAGCGTGAGCACAACACCTAAGAATCACGGCAATTAAAGGAGCTATAATACATTGGTTTTGCCCTTTTCTTGCTTCTGCAGGATGTCTTGCTCTTGAGCCAGTTCATCCGTTCTGATGGAGGGATGCTGCCACGAAGGATCACAGGCCTCTGTTTGGAGGAGCACAAGAAGATTGCCGCCTGTGTGCAGATGGCACACCGCGCAGGTACCTCACCTCCTCCTTCAGACAACATCCTTAGTGCGGGGTAGAGAGCCCCATGGAAGGGCTCTCTCACCCAGTTAGTATGCTGGTGAGATTCCAGTGTCTAGTCAGCAAACCCATCATGCACCAAGTACTGGGGCAGGATGACTGGCCAGAAAGAAACTACTTACTCTGCTTTCTTTCTGTCTTGGTTCCTGCCTTAGCAGTAGATATTTACTCCTCTAGATGAGTTTACCATTGCCGAAGGATGTGGGAAATATCTCAGTATAGTACCTAATGATTAAATGCCAGTTTCTAAATTGACGTGTTTTAGCATAAGCTTGATCTTCTAACCATTAATGTACCTGTCTCCTATCTGCCTTGGGAAGATCTTTGTTTTTAACTGGGAGCAGATCCCAGGTTAACACAGTCTGAGTATTATCCAAGTTAAATTGACTGAAGATTTTAATAGTCAAATTTTCATCCTGAAAGTGGAATCTGATTGGACTTTAGTGCTTTATGTCCTCTCAAAAAGCCGTTTTGTTGACCCTAAGTCCTTGGCATGTGTTTCCTCTCAGTGTGTACACCAGAACCTCCTAACTAATCTGTGGCTAGAGTGCTGGTTCAGCAATGGCAAAAGAAAGAATAAATACTTTTTCTGCTCTAGTTGTGTTTTAGCAGTAGGGATCTGGGTTGCCTGGCTTATGAGGTATAAGTAACTTGTAGATGCTATAGATGCAACACAGGCACTGTATTCTCACACCTTTCTTTTTCTATCTCAGGTTTGCTGCCAAACCACAGGCCTCTACTTCCTGAAGGGCATGTTCCCAGGAAACCCAAGTTGAACAGGTGAATATTCTTGTCTTTCCATGTATCTTTTTCAGGAGTAGGTTAGAAGAGAAAAAGCAGTTCTTTATAACTGGCTAGAACATGCCTTACGCAGCAGGTCTTATAAAGAATGCGTGTCCACTGTCATGAAGTTCTTTCATTAGACTTTTAAGGACAAACTGCATCTCGTTCAATCAGTCTGTCCCCACATGATGAATGCCACACATTAGTCTGCCCTCCCTTCTTCAGCTGCACTTGCCTCCTTTCATTAATATTCAGTAGGGCAGACATAAAAAGCTGCCACAGAAATGGAGTCACAGCATCACAGAGCAGTTGAGGTTGAACAGGTACTGTGGAGACTATTTAGTCCTCACCTGTTCAAGCAGGGTCACTTATTGCTGATTAACCAAGAATGCCTAGCCAAATTTTAAATATCTCCAAGGGTAGACCATTCACAGTTTCTCTGGGCAGCTTGTTCCAGAGTTCTACCACTCACAGTTAAGGAGTTACTTTCTTAAATATGGATGACATTTCTTTCAGTTTGTGTGCATTGCCTCTTGTCTTTTTGCTGGGCACCACAGAGACGAGCGTGGCTGCCTTCTTTGTACCTTCCTTTCAGGTATTTATAAGCACTGGTAAGACTCTCTCTGAGGCTTCTTGTGTCCAGAATAGAGAGTCCCTTCTCTCTCAGCCTTTCAGTGTCCAGCCCCCAACTACACTTGGGACAAAAGGGTGCTCAGGATGGGTACCAGCAATGTGTTGGGGTGAGCAGCTAGCAGGGGCCTGACAGAAGCTTGTTTTACTGTGCTCCATCTCCATTTGCCCTTTCTGACTGCAAGCTGTGATTCGTCCTCAGCCTGCCCTTCCTGTGTAACAGGCTGTCTTCCCCCTCCCAGGACTGAATGGCCCCTGGCCTTGGGGGCGAACCTAAAGGCTGCTGTCGCCTTCTGCACTTTGCTCAGCGTTAGGAGGTGCTAATCCCCTGTTTATGGCCTCACACTCTGTTTCCATGGGGATGTCAGAGCGGTTTATGAACCCTGCATTAGCAAGCCATAGGGTTACCAGAGGCCATGGGGCTGTTGCTGGGAGAGCTTAGGCTTCAGGGTTTGGGGCAGTCAGAGACTCCTTCCTGCATTTCAGGTCTAATGCTCTGCAGTGGAGATCTGAGGCAGGCCCTTGGAAAGGTCCCTGAGATGCTGTCAGGCTGTGCACTGAGTACTGGGGAGAATCAAACTGGAGGACTCTACGTTTGGTGCAGCCTTGTTTCCATCAGATACTTTGACTCTTTGTTCCTGTATCTTAAAAGTCTTTGGGATTCTTTAGTTGCTGCATCTATCCAGCAGCTGTGGAGTGTAGCACATTATCTAGTTAGCATTCACACAGCGACCCTGGGTCGAGAGAGGAAGTGATAAATCCTGTATCTTGCTGGAATCGCACCAGGACTCCAGGTCTAATGCCTTGAATTTTGTAAATTGTTGTTTAGAATTTTAGTGAGAACAAAAATACCTCAAGACGTGTTCTACATGGAAGCAGGTGCTTCCACCTCTAAAATTAAGAGATTTTAATTAGTAATTAATGTACACACCTTCCTGTTGTATTGCTAGTCCCACCTTACACCACATGATTTTTTTCTTTCCAGCAAGGGAATGTAACAAGCAGATTGCAGACATTGAGGAAAAGAACAAAGCTATTGTTGAGGAGATGGAACAGCAGTGAAATAGGCAGTCTTTGGGGTCTGAATGGAGACAATGGAAGGGATCAAGAAATTTGATTGAAAGCTTTGGTAGTGATGGAGCTGGAACTAAATAAGTCCTGGAACCAGGGTAGAGGGTACTTCAGGAGTGCATCTGTGGTCTTTACAACATTAACTTCTCAGTCTGTTGGAAGGGGAAAATCTGTATCTCCTTGGAAATCTTATCCAGTGTGCCTCTCTGAGAGTTTTACTTATGCCTGCCCCTTTCTGGACTTTCCACGTTGTTCTGTGGAACCGTAGCTGGCATTGGTTGAAGCAGGAGTTAATTACTTCCTTCCTCCTGCCCTACAGGGGCAGAGTGCCCCTGCAAGTTTGGAAGGGTACCTGTGCATGCCATAGACTTTTAACCAGCACTTACTTGAGGAATGAAGACAGAGTTATTCTTGGAAGTTTCTTCTGAAAATGACTTGTCCAAGCTTACATTCCCTTTGCCTGTGTAACCATTCTTGAAGTCTTTGTAAGGCCATAGTAAGCAGGAATGAACTCAACATGTGGTAACTCCAAATGCAAGGGAGCCAGCACTTGAAGCCTGCTGGGTTTTCAAGCACAGGTAGCCTATCATGGTAGGTGCTGTTTTGAACAATTTTCCAAATCTTTGAGATTGAGCTTTTCTTGAGATCCCTGTATTGACTGCTGTGGTTGTCTTTATCTCTGTTTAAATAAGAAGGAACTGCTTTATTTTGCACTGCTAATGTAGCCCTGGGAATGTCAATGGGGAGAAAATGAGCGATCATGTAATGTGCAGTTGTACCAGATTGCATCTTGGGCTATTTGTTAAAGCTTTTCAAGACTAGAATACAGCTAATGAACATTCCTTAGCACTAGTTTGACCAGCCCATGTACTCTCCAACTCATCCTGCAGTAATGGCTTCTTCGTTCCACCATCAGTGGGTCTGCTCTGTGTGTAGTGTTGAAGTAGATTCTTCTGCTCTCTATCTCCTCTAGAAAGCCCTGACCACTCTTTTAACAAGGATCAGGGATGCTGCCCTGCAGTTGATCTATTGATGTGAAGTTTGGATTTCTTGCTTTTCTGGAAGGTGCTTTTCTGGTGCTTACAAGCAGAATCACTGTTATATTTCTGAAGTCGTTTTATTGTCTCCATTGTACATACTTCAGACATTCTCTCTTACATGCCCCAGAATTGTCTGCATATTGGTAAGAATTTACCTGTTTTGTACTGGGTCATTTCACAGGCAGCTGACCCCATTTCTTAACCTGTTTCTGGGATGCAAGAGTAAAAGCAGGATGCTTTTGATCCCAGCTTGTTCTTGGTCATGCAGCTCTAGCACAGAGTGTATGTGATCACATCCATCATCCAGGATGTAATGTAACATAGAGAAGGAGATGGGGAACTGTAAAAGAAGGTACCACATGAAAGTGGAATGCCAGTTTGAGCCACACTGGCCATCATGGTAGTGGGTGATGTGTGGAACAGAATTTAATTGAGGGGCACTCCACAGCTCTCTGTTCTACTCCCTGCATTTGGAACACTGTCCAGGTAAAGACCCACTGTGGCATTCTTCATTTCTTGGATTTAGTTCTTTCTTTTCACATTCTGCCTGATTTGTTTTTGATGATGAGAGCTCATGCATATTATTGCTTAACTGCTTTATTTGCTGTGGGCTCTTCTTTAGAAATATGGCCATCAGAGTTTCTGCATCATCCGTAAACTCTTCAGTCTATTGTCCTCTCCCTCTCTTTCATAACATTTATCTACAGAACTTGGGCATGAAACCAGTGAAGATTACCCCTGTCATTACAGAATTAGTCCCTATGGTTCATTTATTTGGCCCAGTCTGGGGCTTTCACTGTTTCCAAGGGTTGATTCTGCAAGCAAACTTGTCTTGTAGCCAAAGCTTGTTCCCTCAGCCTGTCTGAATTCTCCCTTTCATAACTTCCTGTTATTACTTCTTAATTTTGAGTCCATTTATGCTCCAGCCTGGCATGTTCTGGTAAAGTGCTGCAGCAACAAAATATTGTCACTAGCCCATGAGGTTGAGGACGTTTTCAAGGATTACACCAACACTGTGTGGAGTGACAGGCTGTTTGCAGATTCCAGGGTCGTATGTGCAGGCCACCACACACCAAAACCAATTTGGGAAGCTGTCAAGTACAGTTGCAGGCCACACTTCTGTACTTGCTTTCCAGGAGTGGAAACCTGAACAACTCAGCAGTTTTGTTTACAGCATGGAGTTTACTGCGTGGATATTGTGGATTAACTATCCAGAACAGACACCAAGTTCAGGCCGTCATCTAGATGCTTTCTTAACGTGAATATACCACTCTTTTTCTTCTGGTAGGCCCCTGTTGTTGGTTAAAATATAATGTTGAGAAGTTGTTCCCTTTTCCAAAAGACTGAAGGATGTCACACGTTCCTTGAGTCACCCGTACTCTTGTCAGCAAGACGTGCTGTACATGTGGAGTATGTGATTTTAAGTTCTCAGTTACTATTCCATTTTCAGCTTCCTACTGGAAGAACAGAAATTGGCACAGCTAATATCCAGGTCAGTCCTTCCTCCACGTGAACTGGAGAATTTGCTGTGTGTCAGGGAAGAGGCAGGTTCCATATGAGCTCCTTATGAATTATAAAGTTCTCAGGCTCTGCAGACATCTCTCATCCCTCAGAGCAGAATATGATTTCACTGCTATCAGTGTTTCATTCCAGCAGCTTGTGGTTTCTCTCATCTGTATGGAAACTGTGTGTGCATAGCATGTGAATTCAAAAGAGCAAAGAGCTGGAGTGGCTGCAGGTGAGCAAAACCAAGAAGTGTCAAGGGAACGGATGTGGCAGAGAGGAGGCAGTCTTGCCAGCACTTTGATAGAATGCTTCCTGCACAGTCTGTAGCCCGCTGCCTTCTGCTCTTAATCCAAACAAGAGACGGACTGAAAAAGTTCAATGAGGGTTCAGAAGTTCAGCCTTGAACCGCACCAGCATACTTGGGCTGCACACAGAGCTGCAGTAGCCCTACGTGTAGATAATTTCTTTTACCCAGCACACAGAATTTCTGTGCTTATTTCAAGGTGTTAAGCAGCAGCCTCTAGGTGGGAAGGGTTTGGGGCCCTCCTGCTCATGGAATAAAATCCATGGAAACTGATTTCTACGTGCCACAGATATTTTAGGTAACTGCAGTGACTGTGGCTGACTAATTACAGCTTTTTCCATGCATTTTATGTCTTGCCATTTCCAATCATAGGAATGTGACCAAGATTTCCATCTTGCTTTGTCCAAACTAGTCACTTGTGTATCTGGAGTCTAGGGATTCTGGTTGTTCTCTGGGATCCCACCACACAAAAGGTGGCTAGCAGAGCCCTGGGCTTGGTTGCTGCTTTCTGAGATTGCATTTCTTTCCTCCTTTGTCCAGAATGAGAGCTCTGCATAATGAGATAACCGGTTAGGAGACTGGACACCAGTTGCATCTGGCATCCACATGGAGACTGTGTCCTGACAATCCTCAGCTGATTGAGAAAATTTAGACCATCTGGCAGTGTATGTCTGTAGGTTATTGTAAAAGCTCCCCAGGACAAACCAGGTGGCTTGCTACAATGGAAACTTGGGTGACTTGGCTAGAGAAGGGTACATGATTTCTTGAAACACTAGATTACATGGACAGTAGAGTTCACAGGAAAGTCCTGTGTGCTGGGCTTTGAAGCTCTCATATATGAGTTTTGTGGATTCTTGTTACTCTTGGGGACAAAAAAGAAATCTATGCTATGAAACAGTAGGAACTGGGGTTAGTAAAAGAGGAAAAGAAATTTCGTAGACTGAGTGCTCCCAGGCATCAGGCTTTTGCTATTGCTGAATCAAGGTTTTTAAAAAAAAAAAAAGCAGCAAACAAAATAGGACAAGTTTGAGTTTGGGACAAAGCAAGTATTAAAAGTGCTAAAAGCAAATGTGCTCCAGGAAGGGAAAGCGTCCAAATGTCTGTTTCAGCAAACAATGAAAAGCCCCAGCCTGCAGTCCCCAAAGGAAGCTAAAAGCCTGGACCAGAGGGCTGGATTAGACCTGCTCAAAGGAGAAATAACAAAAGCTTTAAAATCAGGCCATTACTAAATCCTCCTTCCTATGCAGAGTTGGGGTGTGCACTTTCAGCCCCCACACAGAAACAGAGGGATTTCTTAAAAAGCCACTGTCTGTCTAAACCTGCACACAGCATTGATGTGTATCTCGCATTCACACATTTGCTTCTCTCTCAGTGAGAACATTTATTACCACGGGACCACTTTCCTGTACACGTGCAGACACATGACCAGAACTGCACTTGACATACTGTTGCATTAAAACAATTTCAGATTTTTTTTTTCTTCCTTTGTTGTAACTGCAGTCTTGTGATACTAAAATTTGTGCTACAGACTTCCCTTCATGGGGAAGTGTGAGAAGATGCAGCCTCATGTGCCTGTCAAATAACTCTACACCTTCTTCCAAAAAAAGCTGCCTTCCATTGGCTCTTTCCCAAGTAGGGACCTGTGTTTGGTCTCTCTGAACTCCCCTGACGTTTGGAATGAGAGATAGGAGTCTCTCTGACTTGCTATCCTCATATTGTTATGTAAGGGATTCCATTAATGCAGCAGTATAACATTACAATTCAAAAGGGGCTAATATATTGCATTTATGTGAGAAAAACTGACTGAACTTTGTTCCACACCATCTTTTGAATCCCTCCTGCCATCCTAACTATCATGATGTCCTGAAAGTAAAAGCTTTCAAGTTTGAAAGTGGCTTGATTTCAGTGGCAGGAACCTCTAAATGTGATCCATTTTTTCAATCTGTATTGTTTGGGATCACTGGGGAAGAAAAGTACTAGGAAAATGTGTTGCTGTTACACAGTCTATAGCTGCCTGGCATTGCAAGCTTTCTTTGTAGTTCCTGGGAATCTGCCACATGCCTTCAAATAAATGCATTACATGGTCTCTGTCCAAAGTTCTTAATATCTCCAATTTGCATGATGCAAATGAAAGGTAACAAAGCTGTTTGGGAAGAGGATGACTGATTGAGGTTACATTAAGACCATGGGATTACTCAACATAGGCATGCAAACATCGCTGGACAAAGTTTATCAGACTGTTCCAAATTCTAATTTGTTGGAGCATTGTTTGTGCAGATTATGCTGGGGTTTTACTTTGGATTTTTATTGTCTAAAAAGACTCTTCTTTCTCTAAAGACCTCTGTTCCCTCTCTACTGGTAGCAAAAGATTTAAAGCCTAACAAAACTCCAGGCCACCCAGCCGCAGGGTAAGATTTCCAGTAACCGATTCTGAATCTGAAATCCCCTGCCAGTTTGCAAAGCCAAGTCTAAAACTTCAAATGGTAAAAAAGCAGAGGATATTTGCCAGACTTTACTCCGGACAGAGATTTGCAGTTGCAAAAATTCAATTATAGTACCTCTTCCATTGCAGGTTCTGACTTCCTGCAGCAGCAAACTGGAATAGTATTATAAAGAGAATGCTAAAGCAAATTGAAGCATATGAAAATGCAAAAACTGGGCCAGAATCACATCCTGTGGAAAAGAAGTACCTGTTGATCCACTGAAAGCAAACTAGTTCTTTTTTGGAGACTATTTTAACTGAACTTGGCCTTTGTAATCAGTTTATTTTATTGAGGCGAGCTCTTGAAATGACATCTCCCCTAGAAAATGGATGGACTCGCTCTTGAACTTAGTTGCAATGAAGGGATTCAGCACTCCACGTTCGCTACAGGTGGACAACTTGCCAGCAGCCTGGAGATTACACCTGATTTGTTTCACACGACTGGAAGTCAGGCAGGTGCCAGTGGCTACAGTACAGCAGAGGTGCAGCAGTTCCAAAACAAATAGTCCTTTTCAGTGGTTCCCTTCTGAACTGAGAGAGTTCTGCTCATCATTACTGCTTTCATAAAGAGGCAGGCGGAGAGGCAAAGGCAGGCAAATGAGTGTCAGCTTCTGCTTTGACTAAAGCTGTTTTGCCGTGATCGGTCTCAATTTGAAATACGTGTGTACTGTTTTGACAGGTATCTGACTCGCTGGTCCGTCAGATCTGCAAAGCCCATCTGGAAGAGGGGCCCTAAGTGGTGCAGAGTTCCCATGCCGGTTGGAAACCTTCTTCTGAAGGATAATGTCAAATATATATACAAGCCGCTTTATTACAACCACTAGATTCCTGAACTGGCACAGTCAATGAGCACAGCTGTTTTACACTGTTCTGTTTTTTTGTTTGCAAGTTTGCTGGTATTTCCAAATTCAAAAACTCTCATTAGTGCTCTGTATTGTCTCTGGTGAATAAGCTGCGATGTTCCTCAAGGAAAACAGGATTCAGCAAAGCAGAATTCAACGTTCAGAATGATTTTGGAGAAAGCAGGGGGCCAAGATTTTACCTCAAAGGCAGGAAGGCTTCTTTGTCACTGTAGTCTACTGCTGGGCTTGGAAAGGTGGTTTCCTTCTTTCCCAGAAATAAATGGTAATTCCCCTTTAATGTGTTTCAATTTGGATTTGCCTCATTTGGGCTGTTGTATCCCGACACTGATGGAAGAAAAAACCTCCTGCAGCACTGTGTTTCCTCAGCAGTAACAAGTTATGTTAATGACTACCAAAGTGAAATATTTTTATAATCTGTACTATCTGTAATTCGCAGCAGAAAACACATGGCAGTGGCAGACAGGCATGTGTATTTCTTACACATCCAGTTCAGTATTCCTACCTTGTGCATCCTTCCTGAATCAAGCAAATACACAATGTTGATATTCTTGACAACTGGACTTGCTTTTTCTCCCTGCAAATGCATTTTCTACATTTTCCATGTCAGTGATGAGGGTCCTTCTCAGGATAGTTTTGGGCTGACAGATGTGCATAATTTTCTACCCTGTAAGTGAAAGGTGGCACCATTTCTGTCCTTATATAATATCTGTATGCAACTTCCACTGATCATTTCTCTTAAGAAGTGCTAATTAAGGGCCTCATATGAAAGGCTTATTAAATTATTAGGGTCATTATTGGTTCCGTTTCTTTGATACTTATCTGAAAGCCACAAATCAACACAGCCTTTTATATGTACTGCTTGCATCAGAATTATCAGTTAATACTTCCTGGTATGGACAGGAACAAAGGATTGGGATAAACCCATGTTACCTGGGAAATCAAATTAGTTTATAATGGTTTTTTGTTTGTTTTTTGCTTCTGTGAAATGCAAGCCCTGAATTTAGCCCCTTGAGCTGGCTAAGATGTTTTGGCTTTGGGAAAGAACCGACACTCTAAAATCTCTGGGCTGGCCATCTCTGTTTTAACGAAGCTTTGAAACCTTCAGCCCTTCAGAAAGGAAAAGATTTTTCTTTCTCCTGTGAACGGAAGTGGATATGTTTTCTAGCCCAGGTAGCTGTGCTCAGTGAGTTGTGCTAACAGAAATGTCACTGGATAAAGCCATAGCTTTGAGGTGAACCTAAATGAGAAAGTTTTGCAAACAACTAGATGATGCCTACAGTGAATTTTTTTCTAAAGTTTTGTGAAATAAGCTGGAAAGACTGCACTAATTTTTGTGAAGCCTAACACCTGAAAAACAAAACACACTCCTGTCTTCATGATCCCTTAGAGTAAGCAACAGCTTTTTACTCTAACTCCAAGGCAAAAACTCTGCTTTCGTTTGGCATTCATGGGTGACAGCAGGCATTCATTGATGTTCCTCCAGATGAGATTTTGTTTAAAGCATCATGTCTCTGTACACAATCAGATGGCCCAGGTTTGATTTCTGACCTAAGACTTTGCCCTTCATGGAAGAAAGTGTCATTTGTTACTAGCTGAAGGATCTGTCGTGACATATTACAGGGTATTTAATCAGGAGGTGAGGATTCATGCTGTGAAGTCCTAGGAAAAAATCAAGGCACAAAACAATCCAGCTCACAGTGCAGAGGTTTCACGCGTTTATTAGAATAAGCTATAAATCTCCCAAATATAAATTCTAAATCTTTTTGAATGATCATCCCAGAGAAGTGTTTCACAGCATGAAAGGCAGATCTAAGTTCTTCTCACCAGTGCCACAGTAGATGTAGCCATATTGCTTGGTCTTTGGGACATGGTAGAATGTCAGTCCAAGCCACAGCAGACTTCTCAACACCACTACAGTGCATCCCTTCTCAAGCTGGACAGTCCAGGAGCCTGTAAGAGAGCATAGCTAATGTGTCACTGCAAATAAGAAAGACTCAATTCCTGGGGCAGGGGAGAAGGACTGCCCAACTATTAAACAGTACATGAAGCTGCATGAATATATTGGAGTTCCTAGCACCCAAAAAGAGGAAAATCAGACCAAAAACCTCAATGTCCTTTCTTCTTTTGGCTGAAATTTCTTCTCAGACTAGTAGCATTAGTAGTGGGAAGAGGAAAGCACTTCAGGGAAGACAGGAACTGACAAAGAGGAAGAAAAGAAAGCTAAAAGCAGGATGCTTCCTATCTCAGAAATTTACAGAAAATGTTAATTCTCTTCACTCTTTTTTGGTTTCATCGTTGACAAGGACGTGCGTAGTAGGGGCAAAGAAATTAGTTTTGGCAATAATTTTGCCTTGGCTTTGCAGAGGAAAGTGTGAAAATGCAATTTCTCCTGGATGCAAGGAGCTCTGAGCCACTGAATATTGTTTTGTGTTTGACACAACAGCCTAGGAACAACGCCAGAGGGAAAGGGGCTAGAGCACCAATTTGGATTCAGTGCTGGGTTAAGAAGCTTCCTGGAGAAGAAAGTAACATCTTCAGTGCCAAATGCCTAGATGCTGCAATATAGGGAAGAAGATTCCTGCTGAATCAACACTCAAAAGCAGAAGCAGCAGACCCAAATAAAAAAAAATTTAAAAAAAAAAAAAGTCAGAGCTGTCTGGACACTACTGCCTAGAGTCAAGTGCTGAGCCTATATGGTGAGCTAAAAATTGCCAACTCAGGAGTAAGCAGAAAGCTCATAATGTAGATAATTCTGGGGTCTTCAGTTTATACTATGACTCATGCTTACTCTTGTCATGGTTAGCTTGGAGAAGGACTTCTGTGATTGCTGCCAGCTGCCAATCCTCCCTCTCCCAGTGACTTCCGACTCTTGGCCAATTGCATCTGATGGAGAGCTGAGGGGCTTAAACATCACAGGATCCTACAAGAGGTCTCCCTGATATATGGTCTAGGAATCCAGGGCTTGACTGCAACTCCTGAAGCTATGTATGTGGTCTGCCAGCAGATGCAGAAAGTACATGCTGTTTGCCTTGCCTGGCAGTCAAAAAGCAGCAGCTAGCTGGGCACTCAGTGTTTGCATGTCTTCAGTCTTTTGCACATTTACAGTACATGTAGTCTCTTACACAACAGTTGATTTCTTGAAGGAGGAAGAACATGACCAGGGATGTTGAAAGCAAATGTATATATGATGTCTGCAGAATGACAAAGGAATAACACAATTCAAAATCCTGTAAGACCAGGTGTCATGTGTTGTTCCAAGCACCTGATACCTGTCCTCTTCATATTTCTGTGCTTTTCAGAAGATTCTTGGACAAGAGTTTTTCCTGTCTTTCAGTAGGAAGTTCCACAGGTATGTTATATCGTAATATGCACAACATAATTCCTGTGTGATCTCTGACCTGGTATCCTTTCAAGTACCGTGTTTAGTTACGTGCAGACATGGAATCAAATGAACCACAAGTACCCCTTCACCTTCTGTGACAGTCAGTGAACTTTCTGATAAACTAACTGTATGGAAGTACAAAGAAGATATTAACAGTCTTTAAAGACTTGGGAGATTTTTGCACTGAAGAGTTTACTTCTGACTCAGTTCCTTGTTTACGCTACAAACAACTGGAACCGCCATAAAGCAAAGCACTCACTATTCAATACAGGGCAGGATCAGTACAGGTGTGTGGCATCTCTGCAAGTTACCACACTGTGGAAGAATTATTGTGCAGGTCTTACTTAAAACATGAATTAGTGTCCCTACAAACAGTTGTTTCATACAAGATAACCCCAAATCTCCCATGCAGCCTCTCCAGTGCCAGTCATTGGGAAACAAACCGCAATGGATCTTTTTCATAGCTGGAATAAATGCACACACTATGGTTCAGCCACCGAGATTACACATTATGACTGACTGAGTCTCCTACAAAATCCACAGGTACCTAAGCAACTTCACTACTTGAATGATGTGGAAGCCCAGGTGAAGAACACTTCCAGAACAAGGCAGATCATCCAGTGACTGAAGCCCATGACTGAAGTTCTACAGCCATCTGCTGTCAAAGCAGAATCTTTCAAACAATTTCTTGAACTTTTCTTCTGTAGTTTTCAGCATTTGCTATCAGCGCTAGCTAGACTACATTTGAGGGTGTTGGATAACTGGAAAACAAATAGATCTGAATGTAATTGTGACAAATAACTTTCAATTTCTCCATGGAACACTGAACTGACTTTTCTTTCAGTGCAGAGTTTTTGCAGATTCAGCCTGCAGAAAAGATCTGCAGCCCTCCATCTAGATACTGGTGGTTCTTGCTGCAGCTTTACGTAGAGGCTTGTAGGGAGGACTGTAAACTGTTGAAAGACTTTCTCTGGCTATGGAATGGAGAACTCCCATTGTCTTTGACTCTGAACCAATCCTCCAAGAAGCAAGTCTGTCCAGGATAGGACTGTATCTTGCCTTGCTGAATGGTGAAAGCCCTTAGGGATCATCTAGTTTGCTAATGCCTCCCAACATAATGGAAGCATCCAGCACCTTCAGTACACGTGATAGCTTATGTACATGTGTATATATGTTCATGTACACAGATGAGTGCTTCGCCCCAAACTATTTGTAGTCAAGAACAAAAAGAAATGCCTGGAGCATGACAAGTGGGGAAGGTGAGAGGGAAGACAGGGATGCTAATGCTCTCAGTTCCTACATTTGGATTCGGGCTTTTTTGTTGGACAAATTCACAGAGAAGATATAGTAAATCAAGTTCTGCTTGATTAAATCCACTTATCTGTGCTCAGGGGAAATGTAGTACATAAATCCATGATCTCCTCAGAACGTGTATCCAGTGTCACACAGGCTTATCAATCTCCCTGGAGTATTCAACAATTAACTCTGCTGATCAAAGGAACTTCCTATACCCCTTCAGACCTGGCAGAAATGGATAGATGTAATGGATGACAGCTTCATACACTTTTATGCTAGATCTCTGAAGGTTGTGATGGACAACCTTTTCCTACCATCAAGCCGCAATCTCTCAAAGGACTCAGATTTGTCATTTCATAAATACAAGACCTTTAGGGAATATTGTTATACTTCACAGCTTTTCTCTGATCCCTGATTCTGCATCTAGTTCTATGCAAATATGGGCAATAAAGTTTTACTGATGCTGCGCAAGTCTTCCTGAAATGAGGATCTGTGCAAAGCAAGCAGCATACTTGAGGCAATCCCAGCTAGACTACTGCAACATACTGAAAGAATGAGAAGTAAAGGCCTGAAGCTCTAATGCCATCTGCACTCAGATCCTGTTTTCAGCCACGGTGGTGACCAGTCATTGAGCTAATATTTATTCTACAGAGCCAAACAGTAGCAGCAATGCCACCTTCCACCTTTTACTAAGCAGATCACTGGGAGATTTCTCTATTGCAGCTGTTCAGTATATTTTTCCAGACTGGACTTCTACAGTGCACAAAACTCATTCAGAAACTGTTGCCTTCCAAGAAGACATCACAATCAAATTCTGGAACCTGCCTTCTTTTTTTGGACCTTTTCTCTAAATGTTAGTTGAATTGCAGTCTGGTATCTCAGTACTGGTTTTTTCCATACCACACCATGTTAGCTGCATTCAAAGAAAGAGTCTAGAAAACAAAGATATTTGAACTCAAAAGGGATGGAGTCGTTCTCCATGAAAGATCCAAGACAACTGCATTCTCTTCCATCACAGCTCCAATCTCATAATCAATCTTTGAACATGATGCTTTGTCAGGACTACTTTTCTTGTAGGAGTTTTAAATAATGATGTCATAAATCCCTCTAAAACTTTTAATCAATAGCTAATGAACAGTATAAAATAATAGCTTAAAATGAATACTCCTTTTTTCTCCTTCAAGGGAAAACTTTTGAAATGCATTCAGTAGCATGGTATTAAAAAGAATCAGGGGAATTATGAAAATTATATGCTTCATTTATCTTCTTTCTTTTTTTAAGCTTCCCTGCTATAATCAGTGGTTCTTACCATTTACTGAGTAAAATCATTACATAGGTAGGTGTAGGTCTGTATTAATATAATGAAGTGGGATGCAGGGTTCAAATCCTTTCTAACACTGGCATATTATTACCCCGTTTCAGGCAAACTGTTTCCTAATGTGAGACTGGGAAGCTCAGAACATCAATCTCTATGGCATACCAAGACATCTAGATAGAAGTTGTTAGGAATTAAAAAAAAAAAAATTAAATATGGAGTTTTTATTTGCATTGGAGGGAATACAACTAGAACTAATAGACTGCAAGTAAGAAGTGGCTTTCCTAGAGTTAAATACTCTAAATATAAGTTAAATACTTACATTTAGAGTTAAATACTGCCTTTAAATAGCATCTGGGTGTGAGGGTGCAGCCTGTCCCTAAACTAAGCAGCAGAGTTAACTTCACTTATGATGCAAAGCCTGATGAGGTGCAGGGAACTCCTAGAGGCCATTGCTCTCACACTAGAGATTTTTTCACAGCAGCACTGTTCTAGTAAGGTTTCTGTTCTTCAAAATATATTCTTTCAAAACAGCAAGTTAGTTCTTAAGCTGCACCCTGCAAATCTGAGACAGCCAAACACTGTTCTGAAACTATTGCCTGCTGCTGCTCCAGAAGGGAAGGGAGGGAGCTGCTGTGTGGGAGGAAAGAGCATGGGAAAAATATCTGCTGGAAGAAGATCTGGAGCTTCCTATTCCCCCTTCGGAGCAGGCTACAGCCTCCACCCCTCCAAACACAGGCAGGAATTCTGAGGAGTTCCTCACATCTTTCCCAAACAAGAAAGTGCTTTGAAGATCCTGATGCTCACCCAGTGTTAAACCACTGCCTTTTTTATGGCCCTTCAACAGCTGCCAGGACACCAGGGCTGAATTTCAAAAATCAACCTCCTTCTCAGCTTCTTCTTCCTCTGCAGTCGCCAATAGAAATCCCTGTCTCATCCCCCATGTCTGTCTCAGCTACGGGCTGAACCTTTTAATTCAGAGGCAAGAGGGTGCACGAAGCATCAGCTTTTAAATAAAAGCCTTTTAAGAGGCCTGTTTGCAGAAGAACTTTCCTGCTGTAACTGGTCCACTTTCAGTATGACCTCTCATAACTTTGCTGCTTTGGAGGTGACTCAGCAGAGCCTCATTTCAGAGTAGGCTTGAGAAGAAACAGCTCTAAAAGCTAGACAGCCTGACACGGGATTCCGTGTAGTGAAAGCTCACACTGGGTTGTAAAACTGACACTATCAATTCTTCAAAGAAGAAAAGGTCTCAAGGGAAAAGCAGCTACGCCGTGGCCACACTTCCCACTGTACACTGCTGCGAGAGCAGGTTATAATGTATCTTGCCACAGTCAATCTTGAGAGAGGGTGAAGTACCGAGTACTGGGTTACTGGACAAATAATAACACTTCGAGAAGGGGAACGTAACAGTTTCCCTTTGCAAAAGCAGCTGCGGGTTGGCTGTGTGACCCCAGGCACTTAACTCTCACAAAGTTATGCTACAACTACAGGATTTAGCTTCTATTTCCCTCCAACTGAAAATCCTACGCTGGGAAGAGCTTCCTACCTCTAATTTGCTGTCTGTAGGGAACAAAGTTTCATTGCAGAGCGGAGCAGCTGTAAGGAAAGGTCACTGTCCTCTGGCTCTCAACAAGTTTCCCCGCACAGACGTTTCACGCAGAGCCTAACAGCATAAGGACACATACAAGCACTATGTGGGGCACAAACTCCATGCCACTTACTGGCTGCAAACTAAATCTTTCATTTGCTTGACACACCACCTGCACCCCATATGTTAACACTGCTGTCAATATTTCCAGTTCCCCATGTAACTATTTAATAATAATTAAATAGAAACACAGACTGGTTGCACATTCACAACTATTTTAAAAAGCTACCAGAGCCAGAAAAGTGGAGCTTAGAAACAGTCAAACACTGCCAGGAGGCTGCTGCATCATCCTAATGGCTGCCACATCTTTGACACACAAATACAACCATTCCCAAACCTCAAAGGAAAATGATCTTACTCCGTAGACTTTTTCTCTTCATTACCCTTCCCCACTTGGAACACCAATGCAGCACAAGTGATTAAGATAGACCTAAGCCTTTTGGTTACACACGAAGTACCTCTTCCTGCTGACAAGGGGGATTCAGAGGTTGCAGCTTTGTCCCAGACTCCCAATATTCAGGTGCCTTATATAGGGTGAAATTTGGCCATACCTAGACATCTGACAGCAGTGCTGCTTAATTCAGCTGAAGCTGCCTCTGCCCTCAAACCTTTATTCCCACCTTCATAACCCCTTCCATCATAAAGACTGCAAAAGCATTTTATTTACTGCTCAGTGAAGCAGGTCAGGGAAACAATCTGGCTGCAAAATAGTGTAGTAAAAAAAGTTTTTTTTCCAGCTGGAACCTGGCTTCTTAGCCAGCAACACTGACAGAAAAGACAGAAAAGAAGGGACAATACACACATAAATGAGAAGCAAAGGATGGTAAGCACTGAAAAAGCTAACACAGAAGCACTGCGCATCTAATTACAGCCTCCTTTTTAGTGCCCTTATTTTGTCCATTAGTTCTAAATCCATTTGATAATTAGAACAGAACTAGAATCCTTTTCTGCTACCAGTTTTGTTTTGTTTTCTTACAATTTTGATGTTTAGAAAAAGATGTAGATTTAAAAGCATCCAGAATAGATTTGGAACGAACTGTACACTAGAGGAAACAGGAAGACAATATACAATCAAAACTTCTAAGGAGCAGGAAAAACTAATTCAAATCCCTTCTGTTAGGATTCTGACAACTGAAATACAGATCACTGTATCTCAAGTCTTCGGCAGTAAATTTAGAAATATCTCAGAGCAGCAAAGCACTCTCCTTCCACAGCACAGGTTTACGCTGGATCCCGTCACACACCATATATCTTGTTCAGCTGGTCGCTGTGGAAACGTTTTTGGAGCGTGCCAGGAGTCACGTAGCATCTACCTGGGGAGCCCCTGCATTAATCCGTCACCTTCGTGGACTTCTGTGAGCCCATTGGTTAGGAGGAAGAAAAAGAAGGAGTCTTTTGCTCCTCCCCTCTCTGAATGAAAGACGCTTCCTCTAAATCTTGCTACAGGATTTCAGGCTCAATACAGCTTCTTTGGGGCTTTTGTCACCAAACAAATGTGATGCCTTTGAAAGAAAGATTAACAGTTTGATGAAAGGATGCAATGGACAGCTTTGTTCTAGCCATCTTCCCCTAGAGCCTTCGGTCACTGTCACTTTCTTACCCAAAGGAGAATATCTGTCTGACTCTCAGAGGAGATTATGACCACCTTGTAAGATCCTGCCTCTCCTGATAACAAAGCACTGGCCACTTTGAGAAGGTGATAATGATGAACAGGGGCTGGATTAGGGGCAAAGAACCTCACATTGATCTCTGAATTCTGAGAGAACACAAAGCACTAAATGCTGGGATTCAGAATCCACTGAATGCTTAGAGCACATCCAATTCACTGTCCTGAAGGAGAGGCAAAACTGCAAATCCTGTCAGTCCCCAAGCTGTACTTCTTACCTCATCATCAAGTTAGCATGTCTAGTTAAAACTATTCTGGATGAAGAATGGATGGCACAGGTAATGGACAGTGGATGTTTTCACACTAGGCTAGATATGAATTCTGGCCCAAATTACCTGAAGAGTTTCTGAGAAGACTGTCCACAGCACAGGATATTTGTGTTAATATTAGAGCTAATTCTGAACACTAAAGATGGCCGAGCATCTTTTAGTACCTATAGTAGCTTAGAAACACGTGCATGCTACAATTGTACATATACCTAAAGATCAGCTGTCCCTCATCCTTTTCCATCAACACACAGCTACACACCTCTTCAGCATGCAGAATTCTAATCCATGTGATATTTGTTTATAGCAAAGCCAGACAATGTCTATTGACTCTCTTCCTGCAGAAGTTCTTGCAGCCAAAGGAGCAGCAAACAGCAGAGGAAAGCCATATGCAATGCTGGCACCAACGTCAGCCAGTGCAGAGGTAGGAACTGCCATTCCTTATGTGGAGCCCCTTCAGAAATAGATCACTCTGAGCAAAAGCTGACCTGCTTAGGGCTCATTCTGACATCCAGTGACAAATGGACCATCCTAGGATTCCCCCTTCATGTAATTTTTCATCATTATCTAGAAAAAAAATGGTTTAGTTCAAGGCTGACTGGTGCAGTGCTCAAAATACAGCTACTGGTTCAGAGGCTTTAGCAGCCTTTTCCTCCTTCAGTTCAGTAAGAAGTTCATCTCCTTTTCACATCCAGTGAACCAAGAACTGAAATAGAAACAGGGTGGGCAATGTTTTCTTTTACTGACGAGGAACAGACTTAAAATACAATCCCTGGAAAGTTGCTATAAAGACCGTGCTTCTGTCCTCATTATTTCACCGCAGCAGTCAGGAGAGTGAAAGACTTCGCCACAGCACAGTTGATGGTCAGCCCTGATCCAGTATAAACTCACTCAAGGCCTCTGACTAAACAAGACCCCTGAAGTGATACAGACCTAGGACCCAAAAGTAGTGAATGCACTGCTTTATTACCAGTAGACGTAAACCCAAAAGAAAACAGACTGCTTTCCAGAAATCAAGGCAGATCATTGACAGCCAACCTAAAGATATAATAGTAGCTGGCTCTGGATTCCTGCTGTGCTGCCACATGAGAGGTTTCAGACTGATACTGAACTCCTGAGCTGGCAGCACCCCACCTTTAGGGAAGGACAGTGTCTTGCTTTGCTCCCAGGTAACTTTCCTGGGTCACTGTGGGAGTGGTTTTAGTAATCACTGAAGGTTTCCCAGACCATACATTACTAGCAAAAATGATCAATGTCTCTCCTTTTGGATGAGGCAAGAAACATGCTTATGTATTTATGCATGTCCACTGCACACCTCTGGTCGTTGACGATACTCAGAATGCTTTTTTTTTTTGGATGAGACAGGGTCTCTTCTTCATAGACAGTTCAGTATGTTTTTAGGCTTTACCCTCTCCCCATTCTGATCCTCTTCTTGGTGCTTTTCTTTCTCATTTTACTTTCCCGTGGTTTTCTTTCCGGCTCAACACTGACAATGCCGGCACCATAGTGCACCCTGCTGGAGCATAACGTCTACAGCTACCCTAGAATTATTTCTAGGGATGGCTGACTTCAGCTTTAACAGAGAAATCCAGGTACTAGCAAAAATAAAAACCATGATTTAATTAATAACTCAGTAAACCAGCTATTCAGTTCTGCTCCTACATCTGAAAATCACCAGCAGTTCTAATCCACACTCATCTATTATACTCCATCTGTACCAGTGTGTTATAAAGCTTGTTTGTCAACACCATTTGTATATATATCAGGTAACTCCAAGCAACACCACTGCCCAGTTTCACAGATTCACTGAGCCTAAGGATCACATCTCCTAAAGGAACAAGGATAGCTGGGAGCCACACTTAGTATTTTGGTTTACATTTTGGCTACCTCTTTTTTTGCCTTGCTAACGTGCAGCATAGTGCTTCTCGTTCACTATGGGTCTTTTCGTTTGGATTTCAGTGAGACAGTTTGAAAAGCCTTGTCCCCGTGTGGCTCTTGGCAAGCTAAGAAGTAAAGTGCTCTTGCTCTCAGCTTTCACAGAGCTGGGGAGGTGCTGCTTATTGTTAAGCAATGAAAGGGGAGGGCTCAGGTCACATCTGTGAAATGTTAGCGGAGAAGGGAGGCTGGGTGAAAGTAGGTGGCCAGCACAGCGCAGCACTTTGCTGGATTTTGCAAGGCCACTGGGGAGATAGGCAGCCATTTGTCTTAGAGCCCTGATAACAGACCGACTTGCTCTCTGCTGGCTAGCTGGGGTTGTAAATACCTCTGCAGACACAGACTCTTCGAATGGCTGGAGACAGAGGCTGATAGGGGATTAATCGCCTGAGGGGGACGGTCCAAAAGGGAGTTAATTAGCTCTGTTAATGCATGGAGATAAAGCAGGTTCATGTCTCCTGGACCTCTTTTGCCCAGCATCTGGGCTTTTTGGGACAGCCAAAATGAAGCTACCAAAATGGCCCTTAAGAGTGGTCAAAAGAAATTCTCCCTCACTTAAAAACACAACCTCTCCATCTTCAAGGGCCCATTATGCCCTATCAGTTTTGCTAAACCGATAAAGAGCGTGCTAATGAAGCTCAGAGGACAGAAGGTTAGTGTTCTAACCCAGGCTACTGTTAAGGAAGTTTACAGAAAGGCTAGTGCCCGAAGTATTCAGTCAAGGAAATAGTCACAAATCACTTTGTCTGTAATGCTCTACGAGGAACACTCCAAAAACAGCACACTGTTGGGTGAAGAAATTAAATATTTTTTCCAGGCAATTCTCCCCCTCCTCTAGCTGAATCTTGAAGCACAGAGCAGATATGGCTCGCTATGATCCATTCTGCCATTATTTACCTTTTTAGAACAATGCTATAAAACTTCTTCCTGCATTGGAGTCAGCAACTACATCTGAGGAAGTCTCAGCTCCTCGGTTCACCCTCCGTGATGGGACAGTGATAAATGGGGAATCACCTCAATATTCTTTTAAGTGCACATAGTTCAGGAAGCAAAGTCAGATGTATTCAGAGTCCTGTGCTTAGGGTCACCGTCTCAAGAACCTACTGTCACCCATGTGTCCCTGACACTGGCGTTGAAAAAGCCAAACACAGTTCTCCATAGCTGTCATCACATTTACAGCCAGGCATGCCAGGAAATCATCTGTTTTGGACACTTACGTACCACTGGCCATCAAATTGAACTCAGTTATCACATCTGGGACTAGTAACTTACATTTTCATTTAGCTAGGACACATCTTGCTAGCAGGTAACCATCTCACTGGTTAGATTTTTACCAAATTTTTCCTTTCAATTTTTTTTTTCTTGGCTATAATTCCCAGCTGCTGGTTCCTGTTAAGGTTTTCTCTGCTGTACTAAATAGAATTCAGTACCCAATACTTAAAATCCATTGAATATTTATGCAGTGTAACACAGTCATTCTCATGTTCTTTTCTGTGAGATAAACAGACTGAATTGTTTATGTCTCTCACCAGCCCCTGAATCATTCTGTGGCTCTTTTCTGCAGCCTCTCCAGTTTTGCAATGTGCAATAATACAGTCCTGATCCCACCAGTAATCTAGCAAAAGTAAAGTCACCTCCCAGTTCCTATTTGCTACACCCTTGTTTATACATCTGCAGATCATATTAGCCTTTCAGGTCTCAACATCAGACTGGGAGCTCACGTTTAGCAGGTTGTGCCTGGATTTCTCCTCAGAGCTACAGCTTCTCAAATACAATTCTCAAAGTCTGACTTGTGCTTCCTGCTCCTGGATATATGATTTTGTAGTTAGCTACATCAAAATATACTTCATTGTAGTAAGCCAGGTTTGCCAGGTCACTGTAACTGTCCCACCTTTGTCATTACTCATCTCTCCACCAGTCCCACATTTCCAGCCCATACGCTGAAGAATATCAGCACTGACACTGGTCCCAGCTGAAGCCCCTTCTGTTCTCTGCCAGGAACACACCCATTCAGTGATTTCTGAATCACAACCAAATCAAAAGCAGTTTAGGGAGTATGTATGCAGTGCTGGAATTAATTAAAGGTTAGCATCAGAATTATGCCAGAAGCCTGCTGAGATAATACGTTCAGGAGTAACTCATTTGGCTCTGCCATTTTCCTTTTTTTGGCCCACAGTAAAGGTTACCTAATTATCTTCTCCCTTAGTCAGAAAACTGTCTGAAATGGTATTTGATTGTCTTCATTTGATACAAGTCCATATTTTTTGTTTCAATCTAAATACAAACACACACACACACAAAAAAAAAACTGTTGAGCATTTCTGTTCTTCCACATTCTTATCAGCCATTTTACCATCACCATATAATGAAAGATACCAGTACTGTTACTCTGTTTTCTTTCCTCTCAATATACTCGAAAAATCCCTTCCTATAGTTTTCAAACTAGACAGCTATGGATTACTCCAGGTTATTCTTCTGGTTTCCTCTGTCATTTTCTACTTGTCATAAATTCCACTTATATAAATCATTAATTGTTCCCACCTTTCTGCATTTCCTTTTATACCGTTTTTCAATTCTAATTCTTCTTTTTACATCACCAGTTACCAGTGAATTGGGTAGGCTTTCTGCCAAAAGTTGCTATTTCTTGACTGGAAGTCACAACTTTCTAACAAACTCTTCTCGAAGAAACTCTATTTCAACTTATTTTTTGTATCTACTTTTTTTTCTCCCCTTTTTCTCTCCTCTGACATAGTTCCCTTCTGCATCAGTGTTTAACAGCGCCCTGTTGGTCTTCCTTATTTCCATTTCAAAGTGTTCTGAGTTGGTAATCTGTCACAAACCTTCAAAGTCAACTTTTTTTTCCTGAAGAGCAGTTCAAAAGTGTCTAAGAACTCAATTCTCTGTCCCCTATTTTACTTCCTCCCCAGCTTTCCATTCAATGCTAGTACCTTGGGCTTTATCCCATCCTTTTCCTACCTCCATACAGAATGTAGCACAGCCTGAGCAAGTACCACGATCACAGTAAATCATCCTTCCTCTTTCACTTTCCCCACCACGCCAGTGCGTGACAATTGACTACTGTTTCATTGCTACACAACATTAGGTCAAGTGAAAATGCTGTAGGCATGCTAGAAATTACTGCTGTTTGCTTTGCTATTATATTACTTACAAGCATATGTAAAACTGCCATAACTCTAGTTCCTGAAATGCTATTGCCCAGGCTGCTGAACTCCCTGCAATAGAAAAGACCATGCTGGCAGTGTGCCAGCAGCTCAAAGGCTACATCTAATTGTGCATAAATTTAAGCAGATTCTCTGCTTAGACTAGAGCAAACAAGCTTATCTTTAATGCAGACATATGGCCAGCAAAACCTACAGATCCCAGCATGCAACATTTTGGCCAGCTGGCCATTTGGATCAAAATGAAGCATTGCATGATCTGATACTGTGGTGACAGAAGATCAGTATCACAGTCCCTCCATGTTCAAAAATCCTGAGTCAGGCCACTCAAATTCATGATTTTTGCTTAAAGAACAGGAAATCTTAAAGGGGGGAAGCAGACTGAATTTGCTTTTAGGATGGTAGTGTTCACATTCTCCCACTTTTCTCTCCATTTATATATATATATGTGTGTGTGTGTGTGTGTGTGTGTATAAATTATTATATATTTTTTAATTTTTTTAAATAAAAACTAAGTCACACAGTCACTTGCCTCAGGGAGCTGAGATACCACGAAAACCAGACAGACTCACAATATGATCAGGAGAGGACCAGCAACATATTCTGAACTCTTTAAGTACACTGATAACCACATAGATAGACAGACAGAATCTGGAACCTGCAATCACCAGAGATATTACTAATAAAGATAAGGGTGGCGGACAGTTTTGTTATAAAACTCCAGTTGTTGCAGTCTTGCACTAAACTCTTTGCTTTTATCATTGCATCCTTTATTCAATCTGGGTTTAACTTCCTTTCTTCCCACCTCTCAGCTGTCATATAAAATCTTCTCTCTGCCTCCAACCTTCCATTCTGTAAGACACCTCTGCTCTCCAAAATGACACGCCATACATTTTATGACAGTTACCTCCTTGACATCTGTCACAGATGCTCAGTCTCCAATTAATAAAGAAAACTGTTCCAACAGAGTTGTTACTTTTAGACAGGGAAAAATCAGCCTTTCATCCCTCAGTCCTGTTCTTTTGGTATTTTAAGAGACTACCGGAATTCTAGCCAATAAAGGTTGGGAACACCACCAAGATGTCACTCACCAACTAGTCTACTTTTTAGATATATACACTGAGGGCAAAAACAATTCTGGTTTCAGGTCACAGTCTATTCTGGAATATTTGGGAACTCCTGCTTTGATTCTGATAACAACTTTTCAAGAAACGGATCCCACCAGAAAAGGCAGGAAAAACCTTCAGATCAAAATGTGGGGATTTGCCAGAGCTGCAAACAACATGTCAAGAAATAGAAAAAGCATTGTCTGCTCTAGGTCAGGACTAACATGCACTGGCAGAGTTGGAAGAAAGTGATCCAAGAATCAGAGTTCAAAAGGCTTGCATTGCGACCAAGAATGAGAGACCTTGGCAGAGCTGTGCTGATAAAAATCAGTGCAAAGCCTGTGTCTGTCCCATGTTCTTTTTCTTTTCCATTATATTTTTGCAAGCAACCAATACTTCAGGCAACCTGAATGCTTGTTAAAGAGGTGGCTTAATCTTTTATTAACGTCAGAGCTCCTATCTGCGTATGACAGAGTGCAATTAGAGAAGCTATATGCTTTGCTGATCCTGTAATCAGTTCTCGTCTTATTTCCTTAGTTTGACAAGCTCGTCCCATCAATCCCCAGGTTCAATCTAAAAAGAGCAGGACAATACAGCCAGAGCTGCAGAGGCACTATGATGAATCTTCTACTCTTCCATTAAGAAGCACTCAGCTACATTTGAGCTCAGGTAGTCTTTCACAGGTAACCTTTTTTGAGGAGACTGAGAACCACATTAAGAGTGACAGGCTCCCAGGAAGAGGGCAAAGGTTCATGCTTATACAAACCTCAGGTTGCCACAAGAAGACAAACATGACAATGACGTGGCTGAGTCTTACTTTCCATCTGCCACTGGGTAAATAAAGCTACAAGTCAAATTTGATTTAAAGACTTCCACGAAACCACCATTTCCATGTCTTCATGACTTGCCAGTTGCCTTGTCCTTTTAACTAGATGGGAAACTGCACTGTGAGATCTCTGATCTTTAGAAGCTGCCATTCTTCATCACAGCTGAAGTTAAACCCAGCTCTCTGATGCAAATTAGCCTTCAGGATCTTAACCCTCAATGCCCATTTTCCAGTGGAAACAGAAAGCACTACAGATTCATCTACTGCTGCATTGGCCTTGTGCCTGCAAATCTCACAAAAGTAAGGAGCACCCCTATCACAAATCCTAGGAAAAGAAAGAGGGGAAAATGTAAATAGTAACAGCACCTGCACTACCATATGAAACTGCAGCTAAGATTTTCTTAGTAAGTATCTAATAGCTAACTCCACTTGCAGTATTCTTTTCGGAGTCTAAAAGGGGCAACTCAGTGAGCCAGTATATGTAAAACATACAGTATCTCAGGACTATACCTCCAAAAAATGACACTACAGCAAGGACACTACCAGTAAGTTGGACAGTTCTCCTTTCAACACTGTTTATGGTCTGAACAGTCAAAAAATGTTCAGAATTCAGGCTGGAACTCACTACTTTCATTCTCTCTTTTTTTTTTTTTTTTTTTTTTTTTGAGAAGGAAAGATTGGACAAATATATGTATATATTATGTATATATTGCCAGTCCTTACAGCCAATTCAGTCTAGCACAGGACAGTTATTATCCTACCCTGCTGCTCCGGGATAGAAATAAAATAGCAAACAATGTCTGATTGTGACTCAACCTAGAGTCTTTTCTAGACAGAGGAGGTAGAAGTACTTGTCCCAGCCCAAAAAGGCATCAAATCAGCAAAAAGCAGTTAGAAACAAATAACAAGTCACTCCCAGTTTACAGACATTCAGCAGTTCTGTACTTAAAAATGTACTACAGTAACAAGGAATGTAACTGCAGACCATATGGGATATATGAAGACTTACTCTCACTCTGAATGAGAAACTAGGTCCTATTTACTGCTCCAGAAGCAAAACAGTAACAGAAATCCAAACTGGTAACACTTCTTCAGAGAAAGATCCCACCAGAGGAATGTCTGAATGAGTTTTTCAGCACATGTATATTTAACAGCTGTCCAGAAGAGTAGAGATGTGATGTGACTATGTTTTTCCTTCTAAACTCTGTAATCCTGCTGGAGGACAGATTATACCCTAATACAGCATTTCTAACAGTTTATCAAAATAAACTTTCGATCCAGTCTCTCAAGGATATAAACTTAGTGTTAATGAAAGACCACTAAAGAAAAGAAGAGCAACGTTGGGTGGGACAGGAGGTGTGAAATACTTCCTGCCGTGTGAATTCCCTGTCAGAGGTGGAGTTATCTCCGCACATAGGGACACCTCTGTCACAGGCTTTACTGAGGTCAGGAGGTGACATAGCACTAAGCCAAGAGCAGGGAAGGCATTCGACCGGTAGTGAGGATGTGACAGCCCTGGTACTCTTACTATTTCAAGTGTTTATAATTGCCTGAAGAAGGAACTAAGTGCAATATTTAGGAAAGATAATGTTCCTTTACAGATTACAGGAGCTTCCTCTAAGCATACCAACTGTACTGTCATTCACACTTTGTCTCCACGGTATTTCTCAGACTATGCAGACCACCTTCCCCTTTCATTGTATCTCCTGATTTTGCTGTCTTTACCTTGTGGGACATCATATTCCAGAGAGTCCAGAAAGTCAGTGGATGGGTCCAAGTCAGCCTTTTCCAGCAGAGTTTTATTCTTCAAGTGAACAGGCTCAGTAAAATGGAAATAGGAACTTAATTTTTTTGCCTCCGTCAAGGAAAGACCTGCAAACAGCCATTCCTCACCATTAATACAGCGTGCAGGGCTGCAGAACATTGCATCACAGACTGTCATATTGTTTCTCTAATGCCTGCAGCATTCTGCAGCAACCTATGACAGGACAGTCATAGGCTTTCCCCAGTTGACTCCCTAGTGCATTGCAAACCATGTTAATTGTGGTCTCAGATAAGTAATGGGTTCTGAGTCACGATCAACTCTGTGCCCATTTGTTACATCCCATTGTGCAGATGGAGAATTAAGTGCAGGTGTAATTGCTAAGCACCCACATAAACTATACATGGACAAATGAAAGTACAGGTTTATTGACTCAGATTCTACTCCCACCTTCCAGTTGAATTGCACACCTGAACATTAATGATTTTATTCACCGCTCTATGAGGTGAATCACAATTGCAGGGGTGGCATTGGTCTGTCTCTTCCCTATTCATCTTACCCAGGGAAAAAAATAAAGCTGAAATCAAAATATCAGCTAGACACAGAGAAAAACTGATCTTCTTCTACAGCCTTTATAATCAAAGTACAGCTGATCCTGATACAGACAATGAAAATTTACCTTCAAAGCTTCTGTTTTCATGCACAGACCCAAGAGGAGTCTTTGTAAGTGCACGTCGGGGGATGATACCAACTGCTCTGTCTATCTGTTCTATCGTAGCTACAAGGCGATTCTCCTCCTTGATTGTGAGCTTTAGAAAAAAAAAAAAAGACGGCAAATTTTAAAGGCAGGGCTTTCCTTGATGATGTTTCTGAAAATAAAGTTGATGTGACAACAGAAACCAAAACAGATTCAGCTTGGAGCCCAACGGCACCACGAGGATCATCATAAATCAGACATTATTTTCATAAGATATGACAAGATATCTTGCTAGCTAGGAACAGTCTAGACTCACCAGAAAATTAACTGTCCCTCCCTTCATTCATCCATTCCTCCCTCTCAGATAAATTACTTGAATAGCTTATTTATCATACTTAGTATGAATGGGTACCTGCAGGTCCTGCATAATGCTTCAGGATCTGTACCAATTGCACATAATAAAGCATAAAGGAGAAATAGTATTTCTCAGACACATCTAAAGGAATAACTGAAGGCAGAGTTCAATCAAGAATCTGTTGCAATGACAGAAAACAGGAAACTGTATGTTCCACCTGATGTGAATAGCGAGATTGCTGAGGGCACACATCTTGGAAGGAGCATTCTGAGAACTAAGAAGAAGCCTCACAGAATCACAGAATGGCCAGGGTTGGAAGGGATCTCAAGGATCATGAATCTCCAACCCCCCTGCCACATGCAGGGCCACCAATCTCCATGTTTAATGCTAAACCAGCCTCAGAAACAGCCTCTCTAAATAGGAGCTACAGACTCCCACAGATCCTCATTTTCCTAACTTTTAGGGTAGCAGTCTGTGGTGTCCAGCTGAAAGCACACAGGATCTGAGGAAAGAGCTGCCCCTCAGTGGGAGATTTTGTCAGCTGGGACACAAATGCCAATTACACACGAGTGGAATCAGGCCATTTCTGTCACCCACCAGCTGTTCATGACAAATGAGGAGCAGTCTGTTTGGTGCGAGGGATACAACTGCAGCAAAGAGAGCTGGGAAGCGTTTTGCTGTATTTACCTCCTTACCCTCATCCAGGAAATTTTCGTCATCTTCTGCGTTTACCTCGGCGTACTCGTACTCAAAAGACGGATCCCCCTGGAAGCGGCCCTTCAGCAGCTCGGCCTGTTCCACCATCTCCTCGGTCGCCGGCGGCAGGAGGCTCCACTCCGCACAGTTCAAGCTGTCAGCCACGGACCCGTGAGACACGGAGCGCAGCCCTCGGGGCACGGCCAGGCTCCCCAACCCCAGCCCCCTTATTCCGAGCCTCCTCGTCCCCCACGCCGCCATCCCGCCTCCCGGGGCCTCGCAGACCTCCCCGTTCCCCGCGCTCCCCTCCGAGCACCTGCGGAGCACCTGTAGAGGCGGCTGCGAGGCGCAGCGAGGTCGGGGCCCAGCCCCTGCGCGATGTAGTAGGTGCCGCGCACGCCCTGGATGCAGCCCCAGAACCAGACCCTCTCGAAGCGGTAGTCGCGCTGCAGGAGCAGCAGCGAGGCCTGCAGCGCCGCCCGATTCTCCAGGCTCAGCCCCGTGTCCCCGCTGGCCGCCAGCTGCAGCGCGGCGGGCAGCGCGGCGGGCAGCGCGGCCGCCTCCATTGCCAACGCGTCGCCGTTGCCGGGCGACCGTCGTTCGGGCGGGACTTCCGCTGGCGGTGAACGTCAATCAAAGACGGAGCCTGAGCGACTCCTCCCCGCTGCCATGGAAACGGCGTGGCCGACGCTGGTGGAAAATGGCGGCGGACACTGGGGAGGTTTAGTGAGCAGGCCGCGACCGGAGAGAAAGTGGGCTCTAGGAGCCTGGGCTGGTCTCGGCAAGCAGGCAGGCGTGGCTGCGGTGGCACTCCCGGCTGTATGGTCCCGTGTAACCATAACCCTGTTCACAACCCGGGGATCCTGACAAGCAGTGCATTAGGAATGCTGGCAGGGGTGGGCAGCATTGCTTTGGTGGTGTGCCGTTCCTCCATTTCGAGAGGCCAGAACACAAAGGTACATCAGAAAACTGGAGGACGTTTCAGTTGCATTGCACCTTAGCTGGGATACCACCATACCCTCATTTCTGTTGGAAACATCAGCAGAAAATACATCTGCATCTCACTACATAGCATCATTTTTACTGACCTCCTTACTCAGCTCATGTATGTCTGTAAGTCAGTGGCTTATGCTCTCATTTCTAGATGACAGTGCTCGTATCGCTGTGTGGGGGCCTATTTTGCTGAATCACACCCAGACAGACATTCAAGAAATAGCTCCCGCCATGCAAATCGTGCAGACCAGCTTAATACAAACTGCAGTAAATAAATAATGAGGTCATGCAGCAGCTTAGACAAATAAAATTTGTTTGATGTCTTAAGAAAGTTTAAAATTTTATATGCACGTTATATAAATATATGTATACACACAAATATCTAAATCCATTGTCACATCGTAAATTCTTGGAGTTGTTTTTCATCCATTTCCTGCTCACATCTAAGGAAAGCACAGCTCTTGGGACTGCTTTCTGGAACAGTTGTCACCTGCTTGTCTGTCAAGTGCGATGTTTAATGACCTACCAGCATGCAATCCGACCCATTTGTTTTACTTAGGTCTCAGAAAAAGCAACTTGCATTCCTGAAGGTTAACCGCCTCTCTTTAACGTGAATCATGCAGAGCATGCAGGAGTGACCACAAACTTTTTGTCCGTGCTGTCACCTACCACCATGCCTTAGCCTGATTTTCCCTATGGGAACAGACATTTTCAATCATTGTAAACTCATTTAATCACAAATGTCTCTAGAACCATTTGTTACACTAATATTTTTTTATATGGCTGGCTGGCTGGCCAGTAACCACTAGAACTGCAAGCCAAACTCATTTCATACACGTCAGAGAGGCAAAATGAGACATAATGAATTTCTGCCACTGTCAACCACAATTGGATTCAAACCATATGCTAGTAGCTGAGAGGCTCTTCAGCTTGTTATGGACCTTCTAAGCCACCCAGTCTCCAGTCTTTGCCTGTCCTGACTGAAGATTATCAAAAAGGAAATCTTTAGCTTAAGGAAATTCTTCCTGGTTCAGTAAAGTCTGGAGGGTAACTGTATTCTGCCTTGCTTTGTCTTGACCCCAATTACTAAACACTGATAAGCATCGGGAAGTAAGTGGTTGTATTATTTAACAAATGAAAGGTCAAAAGCGCTGCTATTCAGCAAGGTCAGAGGTTACCATCACTGTTATTAAACAGTTTGAAAGCAGTTCTCCCATCATTTGCCATCCCAGGTTCAAACAAGCAGCGCAACAATCTGGCAGCCAGGAGGGAAGAAAATAGGTACCAGGCATCATTCAGCTTGGCTCAGGTCAGGCAGCTTTCCACTGATAACCTCCTTCATTGAGGGAAGGTGCTGTATTCCAGTAGTGCACAGCAGTCTCCCATTGGAGCACTGAGCTCTCCTGCCATTGAGCAGACCAGGCATCTATGTACTCGTGTGCCAAACTGCTTCAGCTCCTCCCTCGTCTACTCCGCAGTGCAGCTCTTCAGCTATAGCTGGCACCCTTTTGGCTGAGAAATCAAACTTGGGTTCCCTTGATTCAGATGGAGCTGGAAATACACAGGGAGATTATTCCTCCCAGCTGTGTTGAATATAAAATCTGTTTTTCCTCCCAGTTACCTCAAAACTTAGGCTGTCTCTGGCTTCAGAAACCTTGTGGCTTTGAGTTGTTCCTTTGCATGTAAGTCACTGCTGTGATTTCATCACTGTATAAGGCAAATAGATTAGTAAAAGACAGCAAACAAGAAAACAAAGTATAGAGTCTTTCTTAGGAAGGAAGACATAAGAGATGACTGACTAAAGGAAAGGAGATTTTGGATGACAAACATTTGGAGAAGCTTCAAGAGCTGCAAAGTGAAACCCTGAGCTATGCTGAGCATAAAATACGGCACTGGAGATAGTCAACAGTTTAACAGCAATAGAAGGCACCAGGGGTGTCCTTACTTTTTTCTAACAATGGCTCTTCCCCCTGTTTTTGAGATTGTACTAAATATGGCAAGTCTCTGGGAATACTCTGAGTGGAAACTATTCAAAGAAAATAGATGTAGGTCTTTTGGCTTGTCAAAGCCCAATGTCATTTTCTCCGTTAATGAGGCTGGAGCTCTCTGCTCAGTCTAGTTGGAGAGGAAGGAGTGAAGGCTGCAGCTCAACCACATCTGGAATCACTGCAGAAGCATCCTCAGTAAAAAGTTAACAATAAATTGGGCCAGTAGGTCAGGATGGGAACAGCTGCACGGAGATAAAGAGGAAGTCTATGGGATGACTGTTATAAGCTTTCCCTAGAGATTCTCTTTGGTATAATCCTGGACAGGCAATATGCCCCCCAAAAATAGTTATCCTGCAGTAGTCAGGTTGAGATGGAAATGAGAGACAACAGCTTTGTTGTATTTGTGACATGAAGTTTTCTGTCTATCAGGTTAATTTCATCACTTCCCTAGTAAGCATCTGTCTTCTTGACTGCTCTGGCACATGGTACAGGTAAAGTGTTTCCTGGGTAAAAGCACCAATGTGCTGATTACCTCATTACCTGTGCATCACATAAGTAGGTATGATTCTTCCAGCTGACATTAACTGGACACACACAGCTTTTGTTGTACCCAGTGAAGTGAGGAGCAGCTCTTTTACCTTGTCCCACCAGGCTGACAGTCGAACTGCGTAAATCTGAGAAGGAAAATGCTGTTGAGGAAGCTTGGGTAGAGAAAAATATCACAGTGAGAATCTGGCATGGAACTATAGGTCATGACTGTGGTTGGAATACAGGAGAATTTAATGCATTTTTTAAATATCCACATTTCAAGCTACTCTTCATCCTACTACCCTGGTATAAGGAGTTAATACACTCACAAGAGCTAACACATGATTTATTTTTTTAGATATCCTAAGCAAAGATAGACCTTGTATGAACAACTACCAAATAGTTTTTGTGGTTCCTGGGTTGCAGTCTGCTGCTCTGGTCTTTACAAGTTCAGTTTTTAGGACTCGTGCTCATCTCTTCACCACAAGCTGCAGTTGCTACAGTGAAGATAGTGGCAGGGACCTTAACAATTTAGGCTTTTTGGAGTCAGGACCAAGACCATATATTCCAGAGAGAAGGGAATCAGTAGCCATCAGCAAACACAGTCTTGATATAACCAAGTTTAATCAACCTGTCTTTGGAATAAAGGTCAACAAGTCTGCAGCTTGCAGGTGGCTCCAGATAGAGCTACTCCAGTAATTCAGCACAGAGACAACAAAGACCTGGGTGATTGTGAAAAAAAGCAAACAAGCATTTGGCAAGCTGACAGTGAGAAGAACGCTTCTGGCCTACTGTCTGAGAACTTGGGCCAGAGTAGGGAACTGAATCTGGCTGGACTCTGGGATCAGCAATATTTACTAGGCAGATTTCATTAACTGAAGTTTTCAGAAAACAAGCTTCTAGTAAGCTTTGCTTTTGTTTAGGCAGTGCTTTTTTCCAGTTGGAGATGTATGCATTTCTCCCTTTGTGTGATAGTAAAGGCCAGTGACCTTTCTTCTTGTTACTATCTGTAGTGCTATTTCCAATGCTTTTTTTTTTTTTTTTTTTTTTGTTTTTTTGTTTTTTTT